>NW_028301554.1:19562500-19802500 GCF_042242905.1 Orbicella faveolata
ACCCATATTTAGGGATTGGTTCTTGTTCCCTGTTGCCATGTGTTTGTTCAATAATAGATCACAAAAGGTGTCAAAATGTGATAAGAACACAAGTGACACACTTGCCTTATGGCCCTTGTGCTGATTTTTCTGTTCTTATCACACTTTGGTTTCATCTTTGATCTATTACTGAACAAACAATCTTGAACAGATGCACAGCGACATGGAATCTATTTTTGTTAACTTTGCACATGATCAACGTTGCCAGTTTTGCAAAATCGTATATGTGAATGCTAATGTAGGGCAACCTTAACTACATGCATATAATTTTCCACCGTAACGGATACTGTGCATTTGAATCTCCACCTCTCTACAAAGTTTCGTTCTTTTGTCCTGTATGCATGCTGAGCGATAAAATTTACTTTTTGTGAAATCTATAGTAATAATAGTAATAATAACAACAACAACAACAACAACAATAATAATGATGATGATGATGAGCATAATAATAATAATAATAATAATAATAATAATAATAATCTAGCTGGCTTATAGTCATTCCAGTTGAAGATGTGGACTTCACTCTAAATTAGAGAGAATTCAAGGACGCCATTCATTTGAGATATGATTGGCAAATAAGCAACGCCCTGTCTACTTGTCTACCCTGTGCGTGTGGAGATGTTTTTGATGTAGACCAGGCCATGGTGTGCAGATGTGGAGGCTTCATTATTCAAAGACGTAATGAGCTGCGTGATTTGGAAGCCAAAATGCTAAAGGGGGTATGCAGTGATGTCCAAATTGAGCTGCTACTTCAGGAGATAAACAGAGAAGTGCTGACACCCAGTACAAATAGAGCAGTGGATGCCCAGCTTGACATTCATGCTCATGGCTTTTTGGAGTGGCAAGGCTCTACCTTTTTTGATGTTAGGGTTTGTTACCTGAATGCAGAGTCTTACAGAGGCCTCACCACAAAACAAATCTACTGCCAGCATGAGAGTGAGAATAAGAGAATGAGTGCCAGCAGGGTGCTAGCAGTCGAACAAGGCTCCTTTACCCCACTGGTATTTACTACCACCGGAGGAATGGCAGATGAATGAAAGAGGTATCACAGTAGACTAGCTGAACTTTTATCAACCAAGAAGGGAGAGGATTGTAGTGCCACAATGTTGTGGATTCACGCCAAAGTCTCATTTGCCCTCTTGAGGTCTTTGCTGCTATGCTTGAGAGGCTCACGTTGTATGCGAAGAACTCCGCTGAACATTACAGATACCGACTGTGGAATTGATAAGGAACTAGCAAGATTTTAGTATTTTAGTATTATTATTATAATTGTTATTCTTTTATCCTGGATTTCTGCCAATCTAAGGAACCATGAACAATAATTTTTAAACAAACTTAATATGAAAACAAGGTATTCAGTGATGTAAATTGTTACTTTTATTTTTAAATTTTTGACATTCTTTTTAACGAGTCTAACAATAATAATGATACAGTCAAACCTCCGGTTGTGACCACCTCTCCTCAGCGACCAGTTTTCCAAAATACCAAAAGTTTCCCAGTCAAATCACTGTATTTGGAACCTCTTGTAAGTGACCGCGACCACATTTAGAGCTAAAAGTTTGAAATTTTCTTTTGTTTTTAACCTCCCGTAAGCAACCACTTGACAGATAATAGGGCAGAAATTGGATAATAAGGTGTTGTAACATCGCATTCCTGGGTAGCACAAGAGACAAAAATTTCTCATTGGGAAGTGTCTGGTTTTTTTAATCGAAATCAACTTTGCACATGAATAGAGCATTTAAGACTTCAAAGAAAAAATGCACATACACTGTATTTTATCAGTCTTGAATGAGATGAATTAAATGTCTACAGATTACAGAAAATTAGAACTGATTTCCTGATTCACTGATCATCCAGTCAAGCAGTTTAATGGAAATACAGTATAAAAATTGAAGTACAGTACGGTGAGGTCAACGCATTCCTTATTCAGTTGAAGTCATATCCAAGGTTTCTGATTAGCAGGCTCCTCTATTGACACGTTTTCTGGTCACAACCACTTTGCCTTTATTGGTTCTCCTCTTAAGAAATCTGGTTACACAGGAAGCCATTCGCAGAGGAATATGTCCAACAACTTCCTCATTTGTCTGTAAAACATTTGTATTGGTTTCACTTTGAGAAGAACAGAAGCTTGATTCAAGTCGCAATCCTTTACTGGTCTTTCCAAAGGTCACACAACTGCCACAGCATTAGGGTCAACTTGGTTGTTGGGCTCACGAATTAGTTCTTGTTCTTCATTTGACTCGGGTTCCCAATCCTCTTTGTAGACATGATACCCAGGAATAAACGACTTCACCCTCAAAGTGGCGAAGGAAAACTTGTCCATTTTGCCCTTGCAGGTGAAAGAATATCCTCACGCTTACGGTCATGAACTTCTGTTGTCTGTGATACATGTTATAATTATCAGAATAGGAAAACAAAATTTAATAAGGATTCGAAATCCACCAATCAAACCCCCAAAATGTGACCTTTTGAACCGATTAAATGAATGATATCGAAGGATTTTGAGTGATTCAGGCACTTTGACTGTACACATACGCTACATTGCCAAGTGATTCTCACGTTCTTATCAGTGTCCCTAGTATCTGTCGATAACTTCACTTTGTACGAGCCGTCGAATTGATTTAGTTGATTTGTCCTTCAAGGAGTTTATTACGTAGTGCTGGAGCTGTATCATTTTATTTATGGGTTATTATTTTGCCTCAACAACACTTCAGATTGCTGGCAACTGGAAGGCCAAACAAAATGGCCATCTGTATGAACTGCTCCAGTCAGACTAACTACATTTGCCTAGGCTGCAACAAGGCTGTCTGCAACAAATCTTCAAATTGCTCTGTCTCGGCTGATGAGGAAACACCAAGTTGGAAGATGGGAGTCTCTGTTCCCCACTGTTTGGAATGCTTCCAAAAGAATCAAGGGTTAGACAGGGATGACCAGGGTTCAATTCCAACACCTAAAAGTAAACCAAAAGTAATCAAGCCCCTTTCAGGGTCACAGCGCAAGGCAGAATCATTGACAAAAGCAAATGGAAGCAGAAAGTGCCTAACATTGAAAGAGAAGATCAAGGTCATTCAGCTGTCCAGCAAAGGAGGGATTAGTACCAGAAAGTTAGCAAGTAGATTTAGATGCGGCAAGACACAGATTACGAAAGTTCTGAAAAACCATGCAAAAATCATGTTCGGCTGGAACTCTAACAAGAAATCCGCTTTGCAGAAGAGATCAAATAATGAGAAGTTCAGCAAAGTAAATAAGCTGCTATGGTAGTGGTAGGTAAGAGCCCGCAAGTCCAACATTCCTGTCAGTGGACCCCTCTTGATGGAAGAGGCGAAGCTAATCGCAGAAAGCATTGGAGAAAAGAGCCTCCAAGGTACAAATGGTTGGTTGCAAAAGTGGAAAAGAATGAACAACATTGCCAAAATGAACATCGCCGGAGAAGAGGGAGATGTGAGTTCTGATTCAGTTGACATCTGGCAGGAGCGGGTTCTGGAATTTATCCAAGGCTATGCACCAGAGGAAGTGTGGAATCAGGATGAAACTGGGTCATGTTGGAAAGCCTTGCTGGAAAAATCCTTATTGGAAAAGGGAAAGTGTTGCCGCGGTGGAAAAAACTCCATGCAATGAATCACGGCAGCCTTCTTTGTGAATGCAGTGGGATAGGAAAGCCCAGTTTTAATCAGCAAAAACAAAAAGCCCCGATGCTTCTCCAAGTTAAAGGCCATTTCCTGCCCGTGTGATGCTCACTATTACAGTAACAACCAAGCATGGATGCGCACTGAAATGATGATTGACATTCTTACAAAACTTGACAATCGTATGAAAAGCGAAGGTAGAAACATTCTTATCTTTCTTGATAATGCACCATGCCATCCCCCAGCACTTAAGGGTATGTTTTCAAATATGCGAGTGGAATTTCTCCTAAAGAATACAACTTCGCGGACCCAGCCCCTTGATGCAGGCATCATCAAGACATGGAAGGTGTACTATCGACGAAAGCTTCTGAGGTATGTTGCTGCTCAAATTGATGACAAACAGAGTGCAAGTGACATTATCACGTCAGTCAATTTGTTAATGGCAATGGGATGGATGGTGATGGCCTGGGAAGAAGTCAAGCTGGAAGTAAGTGTTAAGTGTTTTAAGCATGTTGGCTTGTACCCTGAGGAGACCGGCACTGATGAGGATGATGATCCATTTGCTGGGGGGAAAGCTCATGAATTTAGAGGAGCTGGTTGCCCAAGTTTCTGGAGAGGCAGACATTGACGCTTTGACATACGCCACTGATATTGATGTGGGAGGCGCGGTGGCCTCATGGTTAGTGCGCTTGTCTCCGGATCGAGCGGTCCGGGTTTGAACCCTGGCCGGGGACATTGTGTTGTGTTCTTGGGCAAGGCACTTTACTCTCACAGTGCCTCTCTCCACCCAGGTGTATAAATGGGTACCGGCAAACTTAATGCTGGGGGTAACCCTGCGATGGACTAGCATCCCATCCAGGGGGGAGTAGAAATACTCCTAGTCACTTCATGCTACAGAAACTGGGATAAGCTCCGGCCTGATGGGCCACTTGGCTCGCATGCAGACTTTACCTTACCTTCACCACTGATATTGATCGTGAAGCTCTCTCCTATGAGCCAACTGTTGATACAAGTGATTCTAACTGGAGGAGGAATCTTTGGGTAGAGATTATTGAGAGTCACAATGCAATGGAAACAATAGAAAGTGATGAAGATGAAGACACGGACCAACCTCTTAAAGTTCCTGAGGTGTCATCTGTCAAAGGTGCCCTTGGGCTCGCCAAGCAGTTGGTAGAATTTGCTGACTGGAGGGGTGAAGAACAACTATCCTTGGCGGTTGAATGTGTTCACGATTTTCTGTGTGATTCTCAGCTAAAGTCGCTCAAGCAATCATCTCTTGACTCATTCTTTACCAAAAAATGAGGTACGTTTATTTGTATAGATGTGGCCCTCCTAGATTAGCCCAGGCTACCTGCGGGTTTGCGCTGTTGCTATTGTCAAGCTTGTTTAACTTAATGAGTATATATTTCTGTAAAATTGTAAATATGCGAGTAATAATAATAAAGTGTTGTTGTAAGTGTTGTATCTACTGTAGTACGAGTTACCAGATACGGACCTTTCACTCAATGGAACTACATGTACACTTGACATTAAGAACCGTTCTTTTTTGCCTTTAGTTAGTTTTGCTTTTGTTTCAGTTTTAAAGCAGTATCAGTGCATTGCTTGCTCATTTGTGAAGTATTTTGTTCTTGTTTATGTCAGAAATGTACAACTTTAGTGACATATTAAACCACAACGTAAGTGACACTTGCGGCCCCTAAGAAAGTGTGTTGAGCTGTCGCACTGGGCCTTGTGATTATAACACCAGGATACATGTAAATATGGTAATCATTTTAAACAGTTCAAGACAACACCTTAAATTTATTAGATGCTCCTTGTTCATTAATTTTGTTAATGCACAGTATCTAAAACTACAACCAAAGAGATACACATGGTGTTTCCAGCCGTTTTCACTCACCATGAACACCTCATGCAATTGTACAACCAAGGTCTGAGGCCTATAGGTCTAGTGTTTTTCCTTCGCTTGTTAACATGCGAATCACCAATAATGTAGCAGGCCTAGGGCTATCAAACTGAAAATAGCAATTCAATCCTATAAGTTAATATTTAGTTCCCTTTAACGCCTAGGTAACATTAAAGATTTAATTTGAAACTATCGTGAAACTTGTTCCGTTTGCCTTATTATAGGCAGCTGACTAGAAGCGAACCATGATAATCTGAATAAATACTTTTGAAAGCTTGAATATATTTGTGGCTACTAAAAGTTATTACATGGGTTTAGATGGGAATTGGCACATGGGGTAAGTTTTTGCAGTGACCATATGCTAATGAGGCAAAATTTTGACCCAATATTATCTAATTTCTCGTAAGCGACCACCTAGGCTTGACATTTTGGGTGGTACTTACGGGAGGTTCGACTGTAATAATAATAATAATAATAATAATAATAATAATAATAATAATAATATTTTATATTGCACATATTACATGAATATATGATCACCTGCACATTACAAAAGTGAGCTATAAAACAATATCTGTACCCCAGTCAATAAATGGCCCCATGCTGGCCATTGTAGAGACGTTGATATTGTAAGTCAATCCTTTCCATCTACTCTAGGTGATGCTTCTCACTGGTAAAGACAAAGGAAAGATTGGTAAAGTCACTGAAGTGGTTAGAAGCAAGAACTGGGTGTTTGTTGAAGCATTGAATACGGTAATATGCTGTCTAAACTTTTAAATTGTTACAAATGTTTTCCCACCTAGTAATGCAGTTGCTGGGTACAAAGATTCACATAAAAGGGGCAAAATTTATATATATATATATACAATGTGGGAGGAAAAACACAAATAAACTACAAGTTCATCCCTACAAGCCTGTTTCGTGGTTGCCCACTCATCAGGGGATTTAATAAGAATAATCTTTACCACCGTTTATATACAATATAATTTACATAATATATGCAGCGCGAAATTTAACGGGTTAGTTGTTTCGTAAGAGGGCTTTGTTTCTGTGGCGGCAAGATGATACGAGTTCATTACGTTTGTTAAGTGTTGATAGCTCGGGTTGGCAGATGATAAGGAATTTTTCTTTAAGGCAAAGGTTACATCTTTTGCTTGAGCTGTTATACGGCGAGTGTGAGGAGAGAATGCGCCAGGAAATAACAAACGCATCCTAACTGCATCTTTGCCGACTGATGACACCGCCGCCGCTACCATCAACAACAAAAAGTCATGTAACTGCCGACAAAAGAACGCATGCCCGCTCGACGGAAACTGCCTACAATCATCTGTGATCTACCAAGCCACCGTAACACGCAAAGACAACAACATGACAGAAACGTACATTGGACTCACAGAGAGCGACTTCAAAACTAGATACAGAAACCACACCGCATCATTCCGCCACACTAAACACAGAAACTCGACCGAACTCAGCAAGCACATCTGGAGCCTCAAAGACAATGACATCGAACACTTTATTTCCTGGCGCATTCTCTCCTCACACTCGCCGTATAACAGCTCAAGCAAAAGATGTAACCTTTGCCTTAAAGAAAAATTCCTTATCATCTGCCAACCCGAGCTATCAACACTTAACAAACGTAATGAACTCGTATCATCTTGCCGCCACAGAAACAAAGCCCTCTTACAAAACAACTAACCCGTTAAATTTCGCGCTGCATATATTATGTAAATTATATTGTATATAAACGGTGGTAAAGATTATTCTTATTAAATCCCCTGATGAGTGGGCAACCACGAAACAGGCTTGTAGGGATGAACTTGTAGTTTATTTGTGTTTTTCCTCCCACATTGTATACTTCGCTCTACTCTGATGTATTGAGCACTGTTCTACGAAAATCAAATTTTACACTTTATATATATATATATTTATAATTTTATAACATTTTTATATATGTAAATGTGTGTCTCTTTATGTTGACTCATGCCTTTTTTTTTTTTTTTGCTTAGCATAAACGTTATTTGCCACCACAAGGTGATTTTAAAGGAGGGCTTGTTAACAGTGAGGCCCCCATGCAGGTCACAGAAGTTTCTCTTTTGGATCCATCAGATGGGTGAGCTGCTATTTCTTTTGTAGGTTTTGTACAAGAAACATTACAAAGAAGTAATTATTATGTTCCACCTATAGCCAGATCCCCTCTTAATCAACCACCTCTTGTAGGTAATTGCAAACAGATAAGGGCAGACCTTTTTTGCTCTCGCCCTACTTTTCGCACGGCCAAAGTTGCTCTCACTCCATTTTTCATGCGGCCCGAATGCGCAAAAGCTCTTTTGCATGGCCTGATTTTGTTCAGCTCATACGGGAGCACTTGCAACACAGGCTAACTAATAGGAAGTCAGCTTACAACACAAAAGACAACAGAAGTTCTTAATTTGAGGCATCTCTGTGCACATCTGGTACAATTTCCAAATAGATATTATTATACTTGCAATATCACAACAAACCAACATTCACTTGCAAATATTGGATATGACAAATAAAATGTTCTCACATAAAAACAAATTCGTCACCTAGTGGGCACCTGTACTGAGATCAGGTCAAATGTAGAGTTCACAATGTTTCCCCACCCCAACCTGGCTTCTTTGACCTTTTTATTCTTGCCCCACTTTTCATGTGGCCTGAATGCAAAAAAGCTCTTTTGCACGGCCCAATTTCGTTTGGCTTGTGTAGAAGCGCTTGCTATGCAGGCTACCTGTAAGCTACCACATAGGCTTGGCATTTCTGTTGGTCTCTTATTGGAGGTCAAACTGTGTCCCAAATTGTGGAATATACAAAGTAGTATTGCCTTATGGTGGTCATGTGATATGTAAACAAAGGACCTCCTGGAGGAAAGTTGTGGTGATAGTCTGTGTTTTCTCTAAAATCATTTTTGAATGAGGAAAAGGATCATTAAAGCAAGAATGTGAACTGGTGATTTCATTTGGTGCACCGGGTGAAAATGTTCCCCACACCAAGAGTACAGTACTGCACATATTGTGAACCTAAATCTCGACTGATATACCAGGGAATAATTTTGACATCTTATGCACAGGGTGCCAGGCAGGTGCAGTTAATATTGTGAATATTATGTGTGATGCACAACAGGATTGCACTCATTGCTTGTTTTGAGAATTAGCAAACTTTAGCATGATTGGCAGTAAGTTCTTTCTGTACCAGCTAATTTCAGACAGTAGTCAGGGCTGTTAATGAGGGCTGTAACCTGTAACACCTGCTACGGCTGAGTCTATTTGATGGGACATTGATGTTGCAGGTGTATTTTCCTATTGACACAATTTACCCAAAATGTAACAAGTTTGCTACGGATGTGAAGATCGATGCTACAGGTGAATCAAAACTCAATGACAGTCCTGGTAGTTCCTTGATCATACTCTTGTCACATGCATTTGTACGTGTAGTTGATTAAAGCAGTTCACAAGGTCAATTTAATTCATATGTGTAAAGGAAGAATGTTGACTTTTTGTAGGAAACCCACAGAGGTGTCTTACCGATTCAATGAAAAGGGAGAAAAGATTAGAGTATCAGAACGTACTGGTCGCATTGTTGCTAAACCACCTTGGGAAAGAAGAGACTGGAAGAGTCGAGCAGCTGTGAAGGGTTAGTAACTCATTTGTTGACAGCAATCTCTCTAAGGACCTGTTTACATGGAGAGAGTTGAATTGTAGGAGGGCCATCCTCCACAACAAGCTGTCCCAAACATAAGAACTTCATTCATTTCTTTTTAAATAGAAGTGAACCCTTTGCATGAGAAATCACATTGTTAGCTCAGGCATTAGGAGGATGGTGCTGATACAAGTGGAGTGTCGATTGTTTGATGTTAGGTGGACTCCTTTTGGGCAAGCCAACTTTTTACCATGTAAACACTTTCATTTACAATTGATTCACACCTCAGCATACATCATTGAGTTATGATGCATGAAGGAAGTTTGGAGAGATCGAAAGAAGCATAAGAGTCACATGAGGTGAAGTCGAGAGCAACTGTGTTCTCGAAACTTCCTGCATGTATCGAAACTCGATAGTGTACCGCTAAAAGTGGGAATCAATGTTTTATGGCATTGCCTCATGCATTATTAGATCACGATGCACACTCGCATATACTGAGTTTCATGGCTCGGCCTTGCGATATGTTATATTTGGCTATTTGTAACTTACCTTCGAGGGAAAAGTCATAACCTACAGAGCACATGTTAAACTGGGTGGGCCCTTGTGTAGGGGGGAGGTTATTCCTCCTACCAGGAGCACCTTTTCTCTATATTTACAGGCTCTGAGTTTCTATAACGTTACAATGGGTATTTTTTTGTGTTGTGAGCGGACATCATGTAAAAGGTAAAGTCTGCACATGAGCCTAGTGGCCCATCAGGCTGGAGCTTATCCCAGTTTCTGTAGCATGAAGCGACTAGGAGTATTTCTACTCCCCCCTGGATGGGATGCTAGTCTATCGCTGGTTTACCTCCCAACATTAAGTTTGCCAGTACCTATATTATACACCTGGGTGGAGAGAGGCACTGTGAGAGTAAAGTGTCTTGCTTAGGAACACAACACAATGTCCCCGGCCAGGGATCGAACCCGGACCTCTTGATCCGGAGACAAGAGCACCGACCATGAGGCCATGGCGCCTCTAAAACCAGCGATGGGTTGTGTATAAAACCAAATAAGTTGAATAAAATACAAACCTGAACTGTAATTATTTCTACGGGTGCCCTCAGGTTTGATGTACCCTCTTCCACGACTTGTCTTAGAGAGGAAATTTGTCATCCAGATAAACGCAAATTTCTTTTCTGGTTTTATTCATTTATTTTTTCTTTGTAGATGGTGACTTTGACACGCCGTCATCAGCAGTTACCAAACAAACCTACTTGCCATCGCTGCTGTATTTTCACGAAGAGATTATGCATGCTCTGAATGTAACTCCAACAATTCCAAAAAAAGAACCTGACAGACGGGACTTGATGATGAAAGAAATTGAGAAAGCTGCAAACTGGGACGTTGAGAAAAAAGCAGATGGCAAGCGTAGTCTAATGGACAAAATGTACTTTTCCTTTACCTATTACACATATAAAATTAGGCAGTTTTTGAGAATTGATAAATTATAACCGAGTTCTTATATCTAAGTTTGAGTTTCCGACACAAAAAATAATTCAAGAACTAGTCATACCTGTGGCTTTGACCTTGTTCAGAACAAGTATTCAAATAGACCACTTGGATTAAAGAGATCAAATTGTCTAATCCTTTTAAAACAGAGGATGTAGAAAGTAGAATGGTCAAAGGATGTTGTTTAAACTAAATCATTAAAAATTGTTTTGATATTTTGCGTCGGTTTAAAAAATGCGTCATTTCAGGAGCCCATGATCATTTTCGTTTTTTAGTAACTCTTTGTTAATTTTAATATGCTCTTTCCGTTTGGTTGTACCAGATTTTCGTTAATCAGGTCACGGGCCGTATGACCTGTTACCTATGAGAGTGGAGGTTAACATCTTCCGCTATTCATCTACCCTAAGGTAAATAACTGTTTCAGGATATACCACACAAGGGGAATAACACAAAAGGCATATATTGCGATTCGTATAGTGTACTCATCGGACAGTGATATAGGTCTTTGTAGGTTGGGATTAGAATGTTTCTGATCACTCGGCGGCCGAATGGATGTGGTGATAAACTTGCTTGGGTACTTTATTTATTAATTGCAGAATATTACAGTGACATTGAAAGATTTTGAAACAATTTGACTTGATACAGTTACTACTACTTATTTTACATTGACAATTGAATGAGGAGTGTATAGAGGACGGTAAACAAAAATTAAAATATACTTTATTTTTTAACGATTGAACCTAAAGAGCTGATTGTAGCGGAGAAAAGCACGGGAAGATTGCGACTTATGGTTTGCTTTGAGCATTTCGAAAACAGAGTAAATTTATAACAACTGTCGTAATCTTGTTGCCATGCCTGGGCTTCTTTGAGCCAGCTTCAGGTTAGTCTGTTGCTAAAAGTTAAACAAAATTTGATAAACTAAATTACACGCTTTCTGGCGAAAGTAGGATTCAAACTGAGCGACAACTAAGATCACTGGACTCGAAGAGTTCTCCAAGGCAATAAGCAGGGCGATTATTTCTGAGCGCAAGTTCTCTTGAAGCAAGGGGTGGAAGGAGAGCTCGTTTGCTAAACAAACACAGCACAAGTTGTCATCGCTAACAATATGGACACCACTAAGAAGGAAATGCTTCAGTTTGAATACTTGTAAATTAGATTGATTCAGTATACAGTCGAACCTTTATTAAGCGGCCCGGGACCCGTTTCTCGAAAGCCCCGGAGACTTTTCGGGCCCGTAAAGCCATTTTTAGTTCATCTGTATCTAAAAACGGAGAAGTGTATACGCCTGAAACTTCTTGTATGAAGGGAACCTGTGTCCATATTAAGAATATGTGAATAAAACAACTCTGTAATTGTAAGGTTCTAGATTTTGCTATGGCTCTCCGGGCCTGAAAAGTTTCCGGGACTTTCGAGAAACGGGCCCCTGGCCGCTTAATAGGGGTTTGTTTGCCTTTAATATTTCCACCATCGGGTTAAAGCCTAAGTGAACGTGGGCTCACGTTAAGAAAATCATGATAAACGTGTGTTTGGATGTTTTTATCACTCGTCATCTTCTATTTCGGACTCTAATCAGCCATCGCCTTTTCTAAATTTTAGGTGGCCGTTTAATAGGACAATAGAAAACCCCTCATCGGGACGACCAAAAGCTTATTAGAGTGGTGGCCGGTTAATAGGGGTTTTATTTACAATAGTTTACGGACAATAATTTCGGGACTTTGATAACTGGCCGCTTATTAATGGGTGGCCGCTAAATAGAGGGTTAACTGTGGAAGAAAACTGGAAAAGCAACCTCGAATGTCGAGGATTCAAAAATTAATGAAAATTGTGTCCTGATTGTACCCGTGTAGTCTGTTTTCTCTGGCCACCATGTTCGTCATGATATTTAGGCCCGAGCAAGCCGCGAGACCGAGATTAAACTTGTTTTTCGCATATTACTTGTAGCTATACCAGTCAAACGAATTTGTCCCTCAGCAGTGCATTTAAAATGTTATGGATATATATGGTGACGCTTCCCCCATCCATCTTCTCGTCCAATGCTTGTCCCCAGAGCCACCTGCCCCTTTTAGCCGTTGGGGCTTGGTACGAGAATATATTTCAAAACAAAGCGGTGCGCGGGAAATTCAAATCAGGCTGATATTTGTTTACAAAATTTATCTTAATATTCAAGCCATTTTCCTATTCTGTTCAACGTACTAGGAGTTCTTCCAACAGTTTACTTTCGTGCTTACTTCCGTGGGATGTTCGGGCAATAGCGAACACCTTACGAACGTTTTCGAAGGTGCCCCGAAGATGAAATGAGTCCCAAGCCTCCCATTGGAGGACAAGTCGAAATGGAGGGAGAGATGTAAAAAAACGTGGCCACGTTTTCAGGTAAAATATAACAAGTTACATTTAATTAACTTATATCTTGACTAAAGAAGCAACAGTGGTGACGTTTACATGTTTGTTACACCATCTTTGAGTTGTTATACTCCATGTTTTCTGTTTTGATCAAACTGGAAAGAAGGGTGAAAAAACTAAAACCAGGGAAGGAACAAATAAAACAAGTTTGTATAGTTTAGACAGGTTGCAAAAGATGTGTGCAGGAGCTGACCCAGAAAGGGGTTGGTCCACCCAGCAAAATCTCTTCCTGAGCTTCTTGATCTGTGAAGCAAAGGCTCAGTGTCCTACCTCCAAATTGCTTTTTTCTTTGTTGCTTGAATTTCATCCTTCACCTTTTTAATTGGCTTAGCTGTAAAATAGTAGAATTTTTTTCATGCAATTTTCAAAGTTAATCAAAGACTGGTCCTACCTCCAAATTGTTTTGCTTTCTTTGTTACTCAAAATTCATCGTTTACCTCTGTGACTGGTTTAGGTTTGAAAGAGTGTAATTTTTTTTTTCATGCAATTTTCAACAGTGGACCTTAGTAAATATAAAATTTTATTTAGGAACTAGGAATGTCTGCCTGCAATGAATGGATTTTGAGCTTTGTACAGGAGATGGGTGTAAGATCTGACCTGGAAAAGGGGTTGGTCTACCCAGCAAAATCTCTTCCCGAGTTTCTTGATCTGTGAAGGAAAGACTGTTCCTAGTTGTGAATTTTTTTTTTCTTTATTAACCAAATTTCATCGTTCACCTTTGCAATTGACTTAGCTTTGAAATAGCAGAATTTTTTTTACATGCAATTTTTAACAGTTAATCTCAGATGATATAATTTTTCTTACTAACCAGGACTGTCTGGCTGCACTGAATGGATGTTGAGCTTTGTACAGGAGATGGGTGTAGGATCTGACCTAGAGAGGGGTTGGTCCACCCAGCAAAATCTCTTCCTGAGCTTCTTGATCTGTGAAGCAAAGACTGTTCCTAGATATAAATTGCTTTTTTTTTTCTTTCTCACCCAAATTTCATCATTCACCTTTGAGCTTCACTGAGTTTTGAAATGGTAGAATTTTTTTTACACATAATTTTTAATAGTAAATCTCAGGTGATGTAATTTTTTTTGCTAAGCAGGACTGTCTGCCTGTACTGAACAGATCTTGAGCTTTGTACAGGAGATCGGTGTAAGATCTGACCTAGAAAGAGGTTGGTCCACCCAGCAATATCTCTTCCTGAGTTCTTGATCTGTGAAGCAAAGACTGGTCCTACCTCCAAATTGTTTTGTTTTCTTTGTTACTCAAAATTCATCGTTTACCTCTGTGACTTGCTTAGGTTTGAAAGAGTGGAATTTTTTTTTTCATGCAATTTTCAACAGTGGATCTCAGTACATATAACATTTTATTCAGGAACAAGGACTGTCTGCCTGGGCTGAATGGATCTTGAGCTTTGTACAGGAGATGGGTGTAAGACCTGACCTACAAAGGGGTTGGTCCACCCAACAAAATCTCTTCCTGAGTTCTTGGTCTGTAAAGCAAAGACTGGTCCTACCTCCAAATAGTTTTGTTTTCTTTGTTACTCAAACTTCATCGTTCACCTTTGTGATTGGCATAGGTTTGAAACAGTGGAATTTTTTCTTCTTGCAATTTTTAACTGTGGATCTAACGAGAGATAAGATTTTTGTTAGGAACAAGGACTGTCTGCCTACGCTGAATGGATCTTGAGTTTTGTACAGGAGATGGGTGTAAGATCTGACCTAGAAAGGGTTTGGTCCACCCAGCAAAATCTCTTCCTGAGTTCTTGGTCTGTCAAGGAAAGACTGTTCCTAGATCTCAATTTGTGTTTTTTTCTTTGTTACCCTGATTTCATTGGTCACCTTAAGTTTGCGATTAGCTGAGCTTTGAAATAGTAGAATTTTTTTCATTCAATTTTCAACAGTAAATCTTAGTATGTGTAGAATTTGTTTCCAAACTTCATTGTTCACCTTTATGATTGGCTTAGGTTTGAAACAGTGGAATTGTTTTGTGTGCAATTTTCAACTTACAGGGGATCTCAGTACATATAACACTTATTCAGGAGGAAGGAATGTCTGCCTGCGCTGAATGGATCTTGAGCTTTGTACAGGAGATGGGTGTAAGATCTGACATGGAAAGGGGTTGGTCCACCCAGCAAAATCTCTTCTTGAGTTCTTTATCTTTGAAGCAAAGACTGGTCCTGGATCTAAATTGTTTTTGTTTTCTTTGTTACCCAAATTTCATTGTTCACCTTTGTGATTGGCTTAGCTTTGACATAGAAGAATTTTTTTCCATGCAATTTTTAACAGTTAATCTCAGATGATATAATTTTTCTTACTAACCAGGACTGTCTGCCTGTGCTGAATGGATCTTGAGCTTTGTATAGGAGATGGGGGTAAGATCTGACCTAGAAAGGGGTTGGTCCACCCAGCAAAATCTCTTCCTGAGCTTCTTGATTTGTGAAGCAAAGACTGTTCCTAGATGTAAATTGCTTTTTTTTTCTTTCTTACCCAAATTTCATCATTCACCTTTGCGCTTCACCGAGCTTGGAAATAGTAGAATTTTTTTTACATATAATTTTTAATAGTAAATCTCAGGTGATATAATTTTTTTTACTAAGCAGGACTGTCTGCCTGTACTGAATGGATCTTGAGCTTTGTACAGGAGATCGGTGAAAGATCTGCTTTTGAAAGGGGTTGGTCTGCCTGGCAAAATCTCTTCCTGAGTTTCTTGATCTGTGAAGCCAAGACTGGTCCTTCAAGGAATTTTTTTTTGTGTCACTCAAAGTTCATTGTTCACTTTTGTGATTGGCCTAGCTGTGAAAGAATAATGTCTTAAGAGCTGACCTATCTGTAGAAAGGCATTGGTTCCACTGAGAAAATGAGTTTTCTTTTAGTTGATGGATTTATGCGGTTGCCATACATGAAGCTTTGAATCAGTAAAATTTCTGTTCAGTATAATATTCATGACAAATGCTACCAAAGTTCTGACACAGTGGGCAATGTCCCACTAGTACAGGCACCCTTTAACTTGATTTAGATAATGTGAATGTAAGGTACACTTTGTTGCCTGTTTTCTGAACCATTGTACAAAGAGGCACCGTCACATTGTTATTTTTTATTAAAAAACACTGTATTAAATTAATTTCCTTTTGTTTCCCTTCCATAGGTTTCACATGCGATGGCCTGTCTTCCCTGATGCCATCAGAAAAAAGGTAACTTTTGCTTTAGGTTTCTTGAGACTCTCTCAGGGGTACATCAATACAAATATCTGGTGTGACACACTTCTTTCAACCACACTGGTCCTGCATGGTAGTTTTTCACCTCTTTCTTCTATATCTTGTCAGTTCTCTCTGAGGGAATTGTCACCCTCCCTCCCCCACCCAATCAGGCTGGTCTAGCTCATAGTAACTTGATAGGTGTCAGATAAGTGTGAACTGTTGTTCTCAAACTCATTAATAATTCATCAAGTTAAATCAAAGAAAATCACAACCATGAAGGGGGTTTGGATACCCGGTCTTAATTAACATAGATTTTGATGATTTTACTTCTCCGTTTACTTCTTAGTTTTAGTTTCGATTGAGAAGCTATATCAAACACTCGAGACAGTGTTTCATCGGCTATCCAAACACCTCGAATTTCGTCAAAAATACTCTGCTACGCATCGTATTTTCAACCCTCTTCTCAGTGTTTGGATATCCCGATGAAACACTGTCTTGAGTGTTTGATATGTTACATGCAGGCAAAGCTATAGCAATGGCCATCTGCCATATCATTGTTTATTTTTATTATATAGCGTGCGCTCTCATGGCGTGTGAACTGCATGAACACCCTCCCTATAGTGCACAAGTTAGAAAGGAAACTTGGGTAATTTCTCTTAAAGTTTTCCCTGTTGAGATTTACCAGTATGGGTACTGTTAAAATTTGACTTATTTTTTGGTTGTCAATTTTTGGATTAAGGCCGTTACCATGGCAACACCTCATCTAATGACAGGCAGATATATTCCTCATTTTGGCCTAAACTCCTTAATATTTATACTTTTCTTCGGTGATTTTTTTTCATACTTGCCAACATCATGGAAACGATATTGCCTGACATTTTGAATTGGTAAAAAGTCAAGGTTGTTCAGACGGTTTTTCCAATATTCTGCAATTTGTCATTCTTCTAAATATATCAGATCAACTCTGACAGATTTTAACAAAAATAGGGTATTTTATTTGAATCGTATGTGGTTACAACTGAGCCAAATTTGAAAAAAGAATTCACTAAAGGAAACGTGAGAAAATTCACTGTCAGTTTTGTTTTTTGTGCTCATGTTGACGTCACATGAATCGAAAAACACTGACGTTTTGCTTCGAGCGTGCGCAGATTACTTGAGCTTTTGTCTTATGCGCGCGTGTAATCGTTAAACTATAGGGAGCCACCTTACCTCCAAATGCGCAATGCTGGCTAAAAGGTCACTAAAATATACGTCATTTTCAGATATAAGGTACGTTATTTCTTACGGCCAATTTCAATCATGTAAAAGTTGACAAAATTTTCTCAAAATTACGCAGTGCCTTTTGAAATCCTACGGAATTTTTTGTATAACACAGCTAGGTTCGTTGCCAAAAACTGCACTATTCTTAGCGGTACAATTTCTTTTTAAAAGTTACGAAATCTTGTGCAGCACAGGCAGTGTTTGAATCAAAGACATTGTGTAGTTGTTAGCTAGCAATTGAACAGTTTCCAACTTAAAAGGTGCTAAGCATTGAGCCATTTTCTTGTCTAATTCAGTCTGCGCAGTTTCTCGCCAAAAGATACGCAATTTCTATGAAAATCCTGCGATTTTTAGCCAAAAAATGTACATTATTTTGGCAAAAGATATACAATTTCTAGGTAAGATTGTGTGATTTTTAGCCAAATAATGTACACTTTCTAGCCGAAGGATGCGCAATTGATAGGTAAAGCCGCGTAATTTTTAGCGGAGCTCCTGCGCGCCGAAGGCGCGCGAGCGGAGCCCCATACCTTAGAAAATTTGGTAACCCATCGATCTGAAAAATTTTGGTTGTCACGTGACTGTCCGTACGTACGTACGTCCGTCCGTACGCCAACACCTTGAAAACTAAGAGAGTAGCACCATTACCATAGCTACATCTTTGATTTTGGGAGTCCACGCTATTGTTAATTGACAGCTGTCACAACAAGCTATCTGCTGACCAGTGTCACGTGACTATATCGCGGGCTCAGGTTTAGAGCTCATCGATTTTGTGTTTTTTTAAGTTGACTGCAGACCAGTTACTGGTTTGCTGATTGGATCGCAGGCTCAAGTCACGTTATTTCTCTGGAGAAGAAGGAGGGAGTATTCGCAAAGGCAAAATTTTGACGCAAATTAACCCCTGGTGCGTTGTTGACTTTTCTTTTGACATATTCCTTGTACAATCGTCTCTTGGAAAGTCCCTGATTTGGGTATAGTTTGTTAAAATGTAACTGGAAAAAATAGGAAAACCACACGCTGAACAATTACATGCTCACAATTGATCATTTTTTGAGATTCTGATCGAAGAAAAAATAATTCTCTCTTTCCTTTATCGTCAGTTATTGCAGTCAGGAGCTCCGCTTTTGGGCTTGGCTAAATATATATATTAGCCAAAGATGTACAAAAGATACGCAATTGTCGAGCTAAGAACTGTTCAATAGGCAGCTTAAGAAAACCACGACGGCAACGGCAACGTCGCTAAACAAAAGGTTTTATGAGGAGAACAATGGCTGTGCACGTGCGTTATAATTCTTAGTACATTTCTTTGCCGTCCTCTGCAAAACAACAACGTGAAATGACCAAATTCTGCGGTCCTTGGAGAAGGTGAACCACGACAACTGATTTTTAAATTCTTGTTTCGAATTTATCGATGTGTTCTGGATTCAGTTTCGTGATAGCTTTGTCAGTGATAAACAAAGTAAATGACTTTAGGGTAACGCGAGGTTCGTAGGTAAAACGAAAATTCATTTTTTAATCGAAGTTGTCCTCGGCGTCGCCGTCGTGGTTCTTAAGCTCCCTATTTTCTAGGTAAAAGCGGCACAATTTCTCACTCAAAGCTCTGGAATTTCTAGCTGAAAGATTCGCAATTTTGTAGCTAAAAGTTTTGGAACTGGGAATAGTATTTATTATTTTATTTTCATTTATGTATTGATGTTTGGAACTTCTTTCTTTTAGGCCATCACACGAGTACGAAAAGACGACTTCACAGAGAATCATCTGAGTTGATGCTGTTTAAACTTCGGCGAAAGAGTTGTTTATACCTTTATACTTGTTACTAGTTCAGCTTCCTGCTTCTAAGTTTCTTTTATAATGTGATTATTTATGTACAGTCAAGTCTGCGTCAGGCCAAGCGGCCGAAACAGCCGTGGCTTATCCCAGTTTCTAGGGGTATTTCTACACCTAGTTCATAACAACAGTAAAGCACAGGATATTAACGATGTGATTTTAAGTTAGAAAAGTGCGCGATGCTTGCTATTAACGTCTTAGGAAACATTTTGTTACTAATGGCAAACAGTTTGCCATTTGAATCAGCTTATATTTCGCAAACTATTTCTTTTCTCAATAGGTTTTGTGTAAGATAAACATTTCAGAATAGAAATTAGCGAAATCACACAACGCTTCGATATCATCTCGCTAGAATTTAAGTGCAGAAATGAAACAAAATTACGTCAAAAAATTATGTCAAATTGTTCCATATAAATAAATAAACAATGACTATGTCAAATAGTTGAATGTGAATAAATAAACAATGGTAAAGTTAATTACAGGTGTTTTGTTCAAACAAAGACTTCAGTGCAGATGGAGTCTGACTGGGTGTTAGTTTTGTTTGCGTTCACAGATGAACAACCTATACAGTACTCTTGGTCACAGTATATTCGGTATCACCTTATCACAGTTACTTTTTATGAGCGCAGATTATTGGTATTCTTTGTAATGTAAGTCCACTTTGACATTATTTCAAAGTTGCCACAGGTAACGCTTTGTAATAGATTCAAATAAAAATCTTGGAGATGTTTAATTCATTGCCTCTATAATTGCTTCCGTTCTCCTTATGCATGGATATGAGAGACAATGATCACTTTTGGGCAGTATCCCGAAACACCAAAGATATTTTAGAAAAACGGCGGATTTGTCTTGATATAAAACGTTGTCAGGATGGTTCACTCTTTCAGTACGATTGCACATTCGTGAGAGATTTATCACAGGATAAGAAACTTCAGGAAGACCAAAATGGATTGAAAGAGTAGTAAGCAGGGCTCGCACTGTTACAATACGCATGCAGATTTGTTGAAAATGTACCACAAGGATAGAATTGTTAATAGAATTTAAGAAGTTGTCTAAACAGCTCGTACTGTTTCAATACGCATGCGTATTTGTTAAAAAAATTCCACAAGGAAAGAAGTAAACGGAGAATTTAAAACGGTCCACAAGGACACACACGCATGCGTATTTGTGTAAAGCGTACCACAAGGATAAGAACGGTACGAGGTTTAAAGGGACTTCGTTTTCCCTTGGGTGTGGCGGTGGGGGTTGGTGGATGGAACCCATCTAGATTTTTCACTCATTTTGAGATTAAACTTTCTTGATTGAGATACTATTAAAAAGTGGCCTTTTTTCTTTGTAGCACGGTATTACTACTACGCATGCGCATTAAAGACTTGAGTACCACAAGGATTGCAAACTTTGTTTGATCCTAGTGAATTTGAAATGTTAGGGTGGTGGTGGGGGATTGGGATGGTAGTATCTATTTGTGTGTAGTATCTATTTGTGTCTAAAAACTGTCTTTTTTTGGTGTACTAGTAGTAATAGTAGTAATAGTAATAATAGTAGTGATAGTAATAATAGTAATAATAGTAATAATAGTAGTAGTAATAGTAGTAATAATGTTGTAATATTAGTAATTTTTGCCTGTTTTTAACGTAACCCCCACCACTACATCCAGGAAAAGTAATCTTCCTTACAGTAACTTAAGTTTCTGGTACATCATACACAAATGCGCATACGAATCATACATTTGTGTGTGCATCATACATTTGAATACGCGTCTGTGAATATGCGTGTGTGATTTGTGTATTATAGTTTCTTAAGTTCCTGGCCCTTGTGGTATATCATACACAAATGCGCATGCGCATTAGGAAGGAACGCAATTTACTTTACAGTTCCTTAAGTCCCTGCTCCTTGTGGTACATCATACACAAAGACGCACACCCCGCAGATTATTTAGTACATATAACACCGAAGGTTTTCAAGATTTTCCATTTCGCTTCACGGTCAATTCAGTTTAGTTGTTCTGTGTAGCTGTTTACTTGCTTTGCTTCACGTAGCTTTTATCATATTTAAGTATTTTTATATATGTTCTTTTTTCATTTTATTTTCATTGGTACCTCTTATTTTTACTCATTTTTTGGTCAGGCAGGGTTCGACTCCGTGGCAAAGAAAATACGTCTGTGAATGTGATAAAGACAATCCGGATTGAAAAACGGGCAAAGAAATGTTGATATTGAACAAAAGTCAACCCATTTTTTTTATAGTTTTCCGCCGTGAAAATACATACAGTGCAATCCCGATTTCTCGAACCCTCGTTTTTTCGAACCTCCCGATAACTCGAACCAAAAGTAGTTTCCCTCTCCTCAGTCGAACACAGTAATTTTATCTCCGATTTTTCAAACCAATCTTCGGTTTCCCTTGCAGGTTCAAAAAATCGGGATTCCACTGTACAACGTAGCAATATCATTTCAACGCTATCCAGAACGCGTTTTTCGGCTTCCCACGACCAAGGACTGGGATGGGGTATACATTTCACACACTGAATGCAGGAGAGTGTACTGAAGTCACATCTTTCCTTTCCGTGCATCGGGCAAATACATGATATTATCGTATTAAGTGGCAGTTTTTTTGAAAATCGAGTCCACTTAATGGAGGAACACACGACAAACCACATTTTCAGTTATCAATTATCTTTAATTCAAAATAATCGACTTTGACGAGTTTTTCTCAAACTCATTAATAGCTCATCAAGTTAAAACAAAGAAAATCACAACCGCGGAAGAGGTTTGGATACCCGGTCTAAATTAGCAAAGATTTTGACAAGTTTACTTCTCCGTTTACTCCTTAGTTTTTGTTTCGATTGAGAGAATATATCAAACTTTTGAGACACTGTTTCATCAGCTATCCAAACACCTCGACTTTCATCAAAAAATTCTTCGCTGCGCGCCGTAATTTCAACTTTCTTCTCGGTGTTTGGATATCTCGATGAAACACTGTCTCTCGTGTTTGATTTATTACCTATCAAGAGAATGCAAATTTCTCTTTGTAGTCATTTTCATCAGACTATTCAATTTTATTCAAACTATTTTAAGAGGAACATCAAGCAAGATAAAGCTTTTCCCGCTTGAAGACTCCAGACACCACTGGGACGAGCTTGTTTGACCGGAACAAGAAGCTATAAATTACAGTTATTAGTACACGCAGTTAGTACAAGCTAACTGAAACGCAGATTTAAAATACACAAACATATTATGACATTGTCTACAAGTTTGCAAGAAGCTGTATCTACATTTTTTTCATTTTGGTTTAAAGCTCGGGTTAATTTCATCTCACTTGACAGCCGGCGTGAGCTTGCAAAGAAATAAGACGAGCCTTTCCTCTCAAAGACCCCGCTCGTCGCTCGCCACTGAACGAGAGGCTGAAACAGGCTAGAGGGAACTCGTCTCATCCTTTCAGTCGGCAAAAACTGTGTATGGCCCAATCTTATTACAAGCGTAGAATCATTGAAGGACTGATGACCCAACGATGGCACCCCAGTTTAACAAACACATCCATTCTTCCATGGCGAAACTGTACCCATCGGAAATCACCTAAACATATAAAAAAATAAATGCAGCGGACAGTCTTTCACCTAGAAGAAAACTTCATTCGTAGAAAACGTTCGGCATTTCTTTTAGTTCTTAACCTTTCTGGCACGCGTAAAGGCTAAAGCTCAACTCATAAATTTACCAACAGATTCACTGAAAAAAAGACAACATTCAATTATTACTTATCATATCAAAAAAAAAAAAACCATGGCATCCTGGCCTTGCTAGAGCAACTTTTCTGTGGATAAAAAAATTGATATTACTCTATTAAAGTAGATTTCATTCCATGTCTTAACAAAAATAATACTTCTAATGTTTCCTTTCCAAACTCAATAAAAATTATTAAAAAATAAGAACTAAATAATTCTTATAAATCAACCCCTTTGCAGATCAGTGTTTGAAAAGTATGCCAATCACAAACGTGAATTAAGACACTCCAGTAAAAAAACAATTTAAAGGTAGAACTAATCTTCCTTCAAGGATCAATAAAACTCAGGCAGGAATTTTCCAGGGGGACCCACCACGTTCTAGGTCACGTCTTTCACCCATCTCCTGTACAAAGCTCAAGATCCATTCAGCCCATGTAAATATTCCCAGTTCTTAAAAAAAATTATGTACTTAAATTTGCTATTGAAATTTGTCTAGAAAAGAATTCGAAGGTAAGACCAGTCATTGCTTCACAGATCAAGAAGTTCAAGAGGAGATTTTGTTGGGTGGACCAACCCCATAGTAGGTCAATTCTTACACTCATCTCGCGTGGAAAAAAAAATGAGGGTAGGACCAGACTTTGCTTAACAGATCAAAAAGCTCAGGGAGATATATTGCTGGGTAGACCAGCCCCTTTGTAGGTCAGATCTTACACCCATCTCCTGTACAAAGCTCAAGATCCATTCAGCACATGTACATGTAGAAAGTCCTGATTCCTTTAGAAACAAATTTTTATGCACCGAGATTAACTGTTGAAAATTGCGTGAAAAAAAAACAAAAAAAACTTGAGAGTAAGACCAGTCTTTGCTTCACAGATCAAAAAGCTCCGTTAGAGATTTTGTTGGGTGGACCAACCCCTTGGTAGGTCAGATGTTACACCCATCTCCTGTACAAAGCTCTAGATCCATTCAGCACATGTACATGTAGACAGTCTTTGTTCCGAAACAAATTTTTATACACTGAGATTTACTGTTGAAAATTGTACGAAAAAAAAAAAACAAAGAAAAAAACTTGAATGTAGGACCAGTCTTTTCTTCACAGGTCAAGAAGCTCAGGAAGCGATTTTGCTGGGTGGACCAACCCCTTTATAGGTCAGGTCTTACACCCATCTCCTGTACAAAGCTCAAGATCCACTCAGCGCATGTACATGTAGACAGTCCTGTTTCCTATACACATGTTTATGCACTTAGATTTACTGTTGAAAACTGCATGAAGAAAAAAAAGAACTTGAGTGTAGGAGCAGAATTTGCTTCACAGATCAAAAAGCTCAGGAAGAGATATTGCAGGGTAGACCAACCCCTTTGTAGGTCAGGTCTTACACCCATCTCCTGTATAAAGCTCAAGATCCACTCAGCGCATGTACATGTAGACCGTCCTGCTTCCTATAGAAATTTTTATGCACTTAGATTTACTGTTGAAAACTGCATGAAGAAAAAAAAGAACTTGAGTGTAGGAGCAGAATTTGCTTCACAGATCAAAAAGCTCAGGAAGAGATATTGCAGGGTGGACCAACCCCTTTGTAGGTCAGGTCTTACACCCATCTCCTGTACAAAGCTCAAGATCCATTCAGCACATGTACATGTAGACCGTCCTGCTTCCTATAGAAATTTTTATGCACTTAGATTTACTGTTGAAAACTGCATGAAGAAAAAAAAGAACTTGAGTGTAGGAGCAGAATTTGCTTCACAGATCAAAAAGCTCAGGAAGAGATATTGCAGGGTGGACCAACCCCTTTGTAGGTCAGGTCTTACACCCATCTCCTGTACAAAGCTCAAGATCCATTCAGCACATGTACATGTAGAAAGTCCTGATTCCTTTAGAAACAAATTTTTATGCACTGAGATTTACTGTTGAAAATTGCGTGAAAAAAAAAACAAAAAAACTTGAGAGTAAGACCAGTCTTTGCTTCACAGATCAAAAAGCTCCGTTAGAGATTTTGTTAGGTGGACCAACCCTTTGGTAGGTCAGATGTTACACCCATCTCCTGTACAAAGCTCTAGATCCATTCAGCACATGTACATGTACATGTAGACAGTCTTTGTTCCCAAACAAATTTTTATACACTGAGATTTACTGTTGAAAATTGTACGAAAAAAAAAAACAAAGAAAAAAGAAAACTTGAATGTAGGACCAGTCTTTTCTTCACAGATCAAGAAGCTCAGGAAGAGATTTTGTTGGGTGGACCAACCCCTTTGTAGGTCAGGTCTTACACCCATCTCCTGTACAAAGCTCAAGATCCACTCAGCACATGTACATGTAGATAGTCCTGTTTCCTATACAAATTTTTATGCACTTAGATTTACTGTTGAAAACTGCATGAAGAAAAAAAAGAACTTGAGTGTAGGAGCAGAATTTGCTTCACAGATCAAGAAGCTCAGGAAGAGATTTTGTTGGGTGGACCAACCCCTTTGTAGGTCAGGTCTTACACCCATCTCCTGTACAAAGCTCAAGATCCACTCAGCACATGTACATGTAGATAGTCCTGTTTCCTATACAAATTTTTATGCACTTAGATTTACTGTTGAAAACTGCATGAAGAAAAAAAAGAACTTGAGTGTAGGAGCAGAATTTGCTTCACAGATCAAGAAGCTCAGGAAGAGGTTTTGTTGGGTGGACCAACCCCTTTGTAGGTCAGGTCTTACACCCATCTCCTGTACAAAGCTCAAGATCCATTCAGCGCATGCCCATGTAGACAGTCTTTGTTCCCAAACAAATTTTTATACCCTGAGATTTACTGTTGAAAATTGCATGAAAAAAAAAAAAAAACTTGAGGGTAGGACCAGTCTTTTCTTCACAGATCAAGAAGCTCAGGAAGAGATTTTGTTGGGTGGACTAACCCCTTTGTAGGTCAGGTCTTACACCCATCTCCTGTACAAAGCTCAAGATCCATTCAGCACATGTACATGTAGAAAGTCCTGATTCCTTTAGAAACAAATTTTTATGCACCGAGATTTACTGTTGAAAATTGCATGAAAAAAAAAACTTGAGAGTAAGACCAGTCTTTGCTTCACAGATCAAAAAGCTCCGTTAGAGATTTTGTTGGGTGGACCAACCCCTTGGTAGGTCAGATGTTACACCCATCTCCTGTACAAAGCTCTAGATCCATTCAGCGCATGTACATGTAGACAGTCTTTGTTCCGAAACAAATTTTTATACACTGAGATTTACTGTTGAGAATTGTACGAAAAAAAGAACAAAGAGAAAAAAAACTTGAATGTAGGACCAGTCTTTTCTTCACAGATCAAGAAGCTCAGGAAGAGATATTGCTGGGTGGACCAACCCCTTTGTAGGTCAGGTCTTACACCCATCTCCTGTACAAAGCTCAAGATCCACTCAGCGCATGTACATGTAGACAGTCCTGTTTCCTATACAAATTTTTATGCACTTAGATTTACTGTTGAAAACTGCATGAAGAAAAAAAAGAACTTGAGTGTAGGAGCAGAATTTGCTTCACAGATCAAAAAGCTCAGGAAGAGATTTTGTTGGGTGGACCAACCCCTTTGTAGGTCAGGTCTTACACCCATCTCCTGTACAAAGCTCAAGATCCATTCAGCGCATGCCCATGTAGACAGTCTTTGTTCCCAAACAAATTTTTATACACTGAGATTTACTGTTGAAAATTGCATGAAAAAAAAACAACAACAAAACTTGAAGGTAGGACCAGTCTTTTCTTCACAGATCAAGAAGCTCAGGAAGAGATTTTGTTGGGTGGACCAACCCCTTTGTAGGTCAGGTCTTACACCCATCTCCTGTACAAAGCTCAAGATCCATTCAGCACATGTACATGACTTTATTTTGTAGACAATCCTTGTTTCCAAAGAAATTTTTATGCACTGAGATTTACTATTGAAAATTGTATGAAAAAAAATACAAAGAAAAAAAAACTTGAATGTAGGACCAGTCTTTTCTTCACAGATCAAGAAGCTCAGAAAGACATTTTGGTGGGTGGACCAACCCCTTTGTAGGTCAGGTCTTACACCCATCTCCTGTACAAAGCTCAAGATCCATTCAGTGCATGTACATGTAGACAGTCCTGGTTCCTAAACACATTTTTATGCACTGAGATTTGCTGTTGAAAACTGCATGGAAAAAAAAATTTGAGGGTAGGACCAGTCTTTGCTTCACAGATCAAGAAGCTCGGGAAGAGATTTTGTTGGGTGGACCAACTCCTTTGTTGGTCAAGTCTTACACACATCTCCTGTACAAAGCTCAAAATCCATTCAGCGCATGTAGACAGTCCTGGTTCCTAAACAAATTTTCATGTACTGAGATTTACTGTTGAAATTTCTATGAAAAAAAAATTTGAAGGTAGGATTAGTCTTTGCTTCACAGATCAAGAAGCTCAGGAAGAGATTTTGCTGGGTGGACCAGACAGTCCTCAATCCTAAAGAATTAATAGGTACAGACATTTGATCTTCAAAATTTTAATGAAAAGAAATCTTACAGATTCAAATGTAAGCCAATCATAAACTTAAGGTGAATGGAGAATTTCTAAAAGTTGAGAAAAAAACTGACAGTCATTTGGCAGATAGAGAAAGTCTATCTACGCTATGCAAGTTCGATTTGCTACAGTTCATGAACACATTTTTAATTTTGTAAAGGATATGAAGAATAATAAATTTGAATTGAGAATCTTTTCCTGTTTATTTTCTGAAGAATTAGTCCCAGGGAATAAAAAGTATCTTTCATCAAGAAACAGTACTTCAATTGTAAAGATTTTAACGTTCAAGAAACATTTGGATAATCAGTGCAAATCAGATAGTTCCAGATCAAAGTGTATGTCAAAATACCGTGGTTATCATGAATTGTCAATATTGTTATAGGTTCATATATCATTTTGCTCAGTGTGGATAAAATGTTGGTAAATCATATGGTGCAATTTATCATTAACCATCAATGAAAAATAGACATGACTTGTATTGTTTGTTCTGTACCTTCTGTTGGTTGCTGTTCAGCTTGGTCTTTAGGGGACTGTACCTTTGATTGCGTGATGAACTGTGAACCACGGAATGACACTATAAATTTTAGACCTGTGATAGTTAATAAAAAGTAATAATTTTTCATTAATATCATTTAATGGGTTTAAAAACTATTTAACAGAATATATCATTATCTCAGTTCACAAAAAAATGTAAAGAGTTAAAACAGAGTGATGAAATGAGTGTAAATTGATTAGACAACAATAACAATACAAGTGAATATAAGAAAGATCATATATTTGAACTGCAGAGAAAGATATGAAGACATGATTGATCATCACAGTTATGCACATAATTTAAGCAGTTGTGAAATTCAAGCCTGACAAAAATTCAGGCTTGAACACGATCTGAACCCATGACCTCTGAGATACCAGTGTAGAGCTCTACCAACTAAGCTATCAAGCAAACTGGGTGCTGGTCACGTTGTGAGTTCGTAATATACCAGTGGATGGTGAAGAATACAAGTGAATATATGAAAGATCGTATATTTGAACTGCAGAGAAAGATTTGAAGACACCATTGATCATTGTAGTTATACACACAACTTAAGCGGTTTTAAAATTTAAGCCTGAAACTAATTCAGGCTTGAATGGGATCTGAACCCATGACCTCTGCAATACTGGTGCAGTGCCCTACCAACTGAACTATCAAGCCAACTGGGAGCTGGTTACATTGTGAGTTTGTAATCTACCCGTAGATGGTAAAGAATACAAGTGAATATGTGAAAGATCATATATTTGAAAACAATGTTGACTGAAAAAAACAGTAAAAGTATCGAAACTAAAGACAAATTTAGAACAAAGTGATTTATTAACGAAATACCTGATTTAGATTAATAGTTTACGTTTGTTTTGGAGTGTTTTAACCAGTCTGCAGCTAGAGGGTTTCATCCAGGCTGCAATCCCCAGCATTACCTTGAACATGAAATGGCGTCCACATAACCGATTTTTCAACCACTTTTTCTTCTCGCCTCCTTCCACAATAAACTACTGGTGACAACCTGGCGTGAGAACGGCTTATGATTTACTGTAAATCCTCGAATTAGTGCCTGGGGTGCTTATTTCAAATTTAGGAGAAGATGGGGGGTGCTTATTCGAGGGGGATGCTTAATCGAGGGGGGTGCATAATCAAGAGGGGGGGTGCTTATTTATATTTTTCCAAATAGTGGCCTGACATAATTATTTTTTTAATACATCATCTGCACGTAAACAACAACCTACACTGTTTATCGGCATAAAAAGGTGATCCTTAAGTGATACTTAACGTGTTCAACGTGTTCACTTAACGTGTTCTCAAACTGAAACAATGTACAAATCTAATACTACGAAAACTATACATCCTTTGTTAGCTCAGTACTCGTCCACAAAATGGGGGAAGGGGAGGGGGGCGCTTACTCGAGGGGAGGCGCTTATTTCAAATTTTGGCCGATAGTAGTGGCGCTTATTCGAAGGGGACGTTTACTCGAGGAGGGCGCTAATTCGAGGATTTATGGTATTCTAATCAGAAATGTCTAAAATCTGAAAATACTTGTTGGCTGGTTGTTCACCAAACGTTTAACAAAATTAGGTCTAGTTTGAACAGTGCAATAATTTGTAATAGCTGGAATTTTATGCCTAATGTAATGTTTGTTTCTCTTCGCCGGATTTTCCACAAAAACAGCTCCTCCTGTTGGTAAAGCACGGAACCCTCAAAAGGATTTCTCGACCTTTCTCGCTGTTATTACATTTTTCTTAGTTTTACATTCCGAGTAACGCAAGTACAAATGCGGATAATGGTCGCAATCACCAACTTTACAGATTTTTCTTAACTTGAATCTTACCTTCAAGCTTAAAAGTAATAAGCTTAAGCACCTTACGTCCAAGTCAAGATTTTGAACTTTGTGCCATGCCGCTTCAAGAATCCACTCCAAACCGAGTTCTGTTGACGTCTGCCACCCATTCGTTAATTCCTGTAGTTGGATGTGCAGTTATATGTGCAATTCATGTTATTTCTAAACGGTTAAGCATTAGCTTTGCTTCTGTTGTGCGTACACGTGGCCACATCAATCCAAACTTCCCGCTGCCATCTTCGTGGTTGAGCTGAGCCTCTTCGTCTTCGTTCCAGACCTCCACTCGGTCTCGACCAAAAACAGTGCAAACCCGTTCCCAGGGGCCCGTTTCTCGAAGGTCCCGAAAAGTTTTCGCACCCGGAAAGCCATATCAAATTCTCGAACCTTATGATTACAGAGCTGTTTTATTCAAGTATTCTTAATATGAACAGAGGTTCCCTTCATACACGAAGTTTCAGGCGTATGAACTTCCCCGTTTTTAGATAGAGATGAACTAAAAATGGCTTTACGGGTCCGAAAAGTTTCCGGGGCTTTCGAGAAACGGGCCCCAGGGTGCTCTCTACTGGTAGCTCCAAATCCGCCCTTGGTGTCAACTTTACGTTTGTTTTCCATTATTTAAAGGCCCCAACACTATAGGTCCTAGACCTTGTTTGCATTTATGCCAAACAGCCATTCATAGCTGGAAAAGGAAGACTTTCAAGCAGAATTGCAGAAGTATAGGGAAGCCGGCAATTTACTGGGCGTAACTTTAAGACTTCGTTTCAGGTCTGTAGAACTTGTCTCGTGATTGTTTAAAGAGTGTGGGAGTTTATATATGGGTCATGGACCATAGGTCAGGTCAAAGATGGCTGCATATTGACCCTGTTATTTTCTGGCGTATTTGTCGACCAAGACACAGTCGAGGTCCATAAACACAAGAATGTAGTCAATTACCCTGCGGGAAACAGCGGGAATCCCGAATGCTGAAGCGTTTTGACTAGTGAGGCTGCTAATGCTTCTTCCAAGCGCGCGCTGTCATGCACTTACTGTGACGTGGTTTTCATGGTTAAACGCTGTTTGATGTGTACAAATAGGCGTTGTGAGGACGAGCGCACTTACAAGTTTACTCACAAGCGAAGTACATTTAAGTTGGCAAAAAAAGCTCTTGCTAAATCAGAACTTTCCCGACTAACTGAACAAGGCTTGACCTAAGAAGTTCTTGAGAATCGGGATGGGTTGTCAATTTTCGCGCACGGTTCGTGTTAATCAAAATAAACTCAAATGGTCGCAAGTTCTCGCCAGACGAAGTTCAAGGTCGAGACAAGTTTAAAACTTCTGCCCGCCTTCGACTTCGCTAGCCAGGGCTTGTAACGAACAGTCTAAAGCGGGTAGTTCATCCCTCCCAGGAAAGAAACAAATCGGCAGATAGGAAATGGGGGGACCTGTCACAGGTAAGCTGCAAATACTTGAAGCATGGTACGTCTGGTACGGAGAGCATGGCTTGGCTTTAGACTCAGGTTAGGTTCCCATTGGAAATATGTGAACTGGAATGGACTTGGGATGTCATTGCATTCAGGCTTTCCACTTCCTAGGCGCGTCTTCGCGCAACAGCTTTTATCTGTCACTTTCTTGACCCGGAAGGTTTTAAACCGGCAATTCCCATCTTACAAAGAACAAGAACCTATAAACGTTTGCCTTTTAATATCTTTATATTTTTACAAACTGAAATACTGCTAGAGCTTTGTAAAACAAGATTGTAGGAAGACGTTGTTTAAGTTGCCTCAGCAAACTGAGATCAGCTTTTCTAATGCTGTGACAAAAACCATTTGTACGTGACTTCTTTCTCCAAACGTAAAGATATGGCCAGTTAAAAGTGTCATGTAACTTTACGTAAAACGTGATACTGTTTAAATTGCTTCTTTCTAGCTATTATATATCTTAGGAAAGTTGCTGGGTTAAACTCCCGTTGTTTCACCCCATGACGTGAAACTGCAAGCGAAAACAAGAAAAGCAACCAAAAAAATTGCGCAGGTTAGTTTTTAAACAGCTCACTGTTATACAGTTTCCTCATTTTTCCATCTAATTTGGAGGAAATTGTACCTGCAAATTAGTAAAATTTGGACTGTTTGTGCTTTGTAGGATTAAAGGGTTAATCTGTTGTAAGGCTCGCTTTTCTGTTAAAGGAAAGAGAGAAGAAACAAATATTAATCGAACAGAGAAAAAAAAAGAAAGCAAGTGTGGAGGGTATCCATTGTTTTTTCAACGGATAGTTTAAAAGTGTACTGTGATGAAACATACGCCTTCCCGCCACAGTTGTTAAAAATAGAACTGGCATAAGTTGTTCAACAGATTTCTGTTGTTAATCAGCGAGGCCGGGTTGCTCAAAGCCCTAACCCAGGATTAGCGAGAGTTTTGATTTGAGTTTTGTAACTCTTCGGTAATGTTTTCTGTTGATATTGTTTTTCCTTTGGTGTTGAATTTGAATAATCTCAAACTATCAAAAACATATGCAGTGAAAAACATTTATATCCAAGAAAAATTAATACTTTGGTTAACTTCTAATCCTGAGTTAGCGTTAACCGGTTTTCAAACAACCCGGCCGGGGGTCAGTCGCTATCCAAGTGGATAGCATAAGCTTGTGTTAATTTTGAAAGAGCAGTTTTCGATAGGCCATTTCCGAATTACCTTTAACGTCTTTCTCAAAGCGAGTCTTGGCGCCCATCCTTTGACATTAAAGTGCGATTTCATTCCCATGCAAATTAAACTCATTTCCATATGGGTGGTTGTGCACCAGGCATCGCTTTGATAGAGAGGCTTAAGGCAACTCGGAAATGGGCTATTAAGTGCCTTAAAATAAAGTATAATCGTTCTGGCCAATCACAAGCGCCTTAGACAATCACGTGAACCTATCCAAACTTAAAATAAATCCATTTAAACACTGAGCTTAAAGTGCGGGGAATCACCTGCGAGCGAGTCGCAATGGGTTTTGCTTTTACATCTGATTGGATGACAAAGTGGTCCAAATTACTTAAGCAACCGCAATTTACTTTCAACACTCAAGAGATAATCGCTCTAATACTTACAGGGTTCGTACCCTTTCTCAGAAACAAATTTCCAGGGCTTTTCCAGGACTTTTCCAGGACTCAGACTGATTTTTCCAGGACTCTTAAATTCACATTAACCCTTTCACTCCCAAGATCTCAATGCTAATTCTCCTTACTGTCTGTCACACATTTCAAATTTTTTACTTGAGTTTAACAGATTTCAAGAACTTTCCAGGACCAGTAGCCTTTTTCCAGGACTTTCCAGTCCTGGAAAATGCCACAACAAAATTCCAGGACTTTCCAGGTTTTCCAGGACCCGTACGAACCCTGTACTTATCCATTGTGTAGTGATTTACCCGGTTGACAGCACTGTCCATGCTTTGAACAACCATGCAAACCCTAATATTATGTGAGTCAGCCCTTCATCACCACAAATCGAAAAGTCAGCAAATGGTTAGCACTTGCAAGGCCACCTATAAGGTCGGGTAGTATAATTTACTCTTGAACCAGGAGATCAATGAAGTCTAAGCCTGCACGAAATAACCAGGTCCAGAATAATAATAATTTTTTTTTTAAGAAAGGCTAACCCTTGAAACGTGAACTTCCTGGCTAGTTCAAGTTACCTTTGGAGTGGTTTCCTATTAAGTGTCATAAAACCAAAATCAAACCAATTACTTACCAATTAGACTACTCAGCCAATCTCAAACCGTAGTAAAACCAAACCCAAAACCAAAGTAATTGCTTGATTACTTTCAACACTTAACTGAAAACCACTCTACCAACTTACATGTGAAGGTGATAATCAACTAAGTGTAACCTTCTAAGCTTGACAGCTGGTCCATCATAAGCTGACAGTGCATAGGCATTGTGAGAAAAAAATCCCTCATCCATGAACATAATGCAACGACAATGGCCAGTAAGGAACACAGGTCTTACAGGGATAAAATAACAATGAACAAGAACACAGGAGCAGACATCATCACATTGTTCAGTTTGCAGCGAGGTAGTATTATCCTCGAATGTATGTATGCTGCACTATATACACTTGAATCCCACTATGTCAAACTCTCAGGGGAATCAAAAGTGGTTTGAAATGAAAGCGGCTTGAGTCGATATTTAATGACTGAAAAGCATATCTAAGGGAAAACAATTTGAGTCAAGATAACAGGGAATTCTAAATAACAGAGTTTCAAATAACGAGACCCAACTGAAAAAGTGTTCTCTGTCCAGCTGTAGTCATATAACATAATGTCAAGCAATTCCAATACAATTTAGCTCATTTATAGATTTACTGTGGGTAAGTTCCTTTTGGAGAGATGACAAATATCTTCCTGATCTAGTAGTATGGTCTTCTAGGGTTATTCTGAAAAAGAAGGAACAAAACATGTTAGTCAGCTGTAGTCCAATAAATAAATAGATAACAAAATACATGCATTTACAAGGTACACGGTATCAAGAGTTCACACAGAGTACAAAAGAGGCCTGCTGCTAGTAAAAAACACCTCTCAACCAGCTGTTCTGCTGGCTACTTTTAATGATTCCTTAGGAAAAGCAGGCAGAATCAACCACCCATGTCAAAACTTTGTGGTAACCCTCTGAAAACGTAGGTATCTACTGGTGGGCAATAACTATATTGATTTACTTATAGCGAGTTGCAGACAAACAGGAAAATCATGGCAATGACTTTCCTCATTTTCTTGTGATTAATTTACACAACTAAAAAAAGTGGTATTGAAACATGACTGCAAGACTGGCAAATTACAAATGCACAAGCACAGAAAAACAAATGCAGACACACAGTATTAACGCATTATGCATCATAACAAGCAGGGCAGACCACATTCACTCAGTGAGTGATCATTCACTGATTAATGCCTGCACTGTGGAAAACAGCTAGTGGACATTGGTAAATGTAACTTAATGAATTAGGACATCTAAAAAAATGAATTGACATGGCAAAACTAAAAAAACCTAAGTATGTCTTACCAAAGGATTAGGTCTAAATCTGTATGCTAACATCATTCTCTTGCGATACAAGTCAAACTCATCATCCTCTTGCTGTATTTCCCCTGGCTTCTCTTCACCCAGACCACCAATGTCATCAGGGCCACGACCCCTAGCATTGGGCAGAATGCATATACATTAAAAAAAGTATTTTTCACGATTTAATAACCCTCTTTGGGTGTAAGATTAAAAGAAAGCTTTAAGAACCAAAGTCCAATTTCAAATTTAACACTCCAAGTTGAAAATGTGTGCAAAGTATAAAAATTGTTACAATTTTAGCGCAACATTTATTTCAATAATCAGGGAAATGAAACACTTTCAAGTCTCAAGCACCATTTTTACATTTCAAGGACTTTCATGGCTTCTGGGGGGGGGGGGGGGGGATGCAGACCCTTTAAAACTTCAAATGCCCTTCTCAACACTTGTACAGGCAAAGAGGTTTCATCAGCTCTCAACTAGTCAACTATTATTATTCTACTTATTGCAAGATACAATTAGCAGAACATCTTAGCAAAAAAATATAGCATTTCAGTCATTTCATCATGGAAAAGGGTGGCCTCAAGGTTAGTGCCCTTGTCCCCAGCACTGACTGAGGACATTGTGTTGTGTTCTTGGGCAAGACACTTTACTCTCACAGTGCCTCTCTCTACCCAGGTGTATAAATGGGTACAAGTGAACTTAATGCTGGAAGTAACTCTGCAATGGACTAGCATCCCATTCAGGGGGGAGTAGAAATACTTCTAGTCACTTCATGCTACGGAAACCAGTAATAAGCGCCAGATGGGCCACTTGGCTCCTATGCAGACTTTTTTAAAATTTCATTCATCATGTTCATACTTGTTCACAGGTGCTGTAATCCCTTGTCCTTGAGATCCGAGTCCCATTCCTTCTTGCCAGCCAGCCTGTTGAAGCATCTTATATCCAATGTTGTCCTCTTTTATCTTGTGCTCAGCATAGTCAGAGAAATCAAAGCTGTCCAAAGAAGACTCGCCTTTTACAGCTTTAACCTTTGCTGTAAATTTCTTCAGTTCTTCCGGAGGGAGGAAGTCGCCGATATGATGTTTCCCTTTACCTTTTTGAGTGAGTTCTACTGCTTTTTCTGTGAAAAAGACAACTGACAGATAAATAACTGAAATTCTGCAAGAAATTGAAATAAGATATTTTTTCTTCTAATTTCACTCATGATCTTCTTATGGGTATTCTGGGTCAGAACTAGCCAGTAAATGTTGCACAAGGATGTTGCAGCTATGGATAGGGGTAGGTTTATATTTAACATCTTAATTTTCATGCTTCTGTGGGTGTAGGGAGGAGATTATAGGAGGGGGCACACAATGGAAGAAAATGTCAACAAGGAAGATGATCAGAGAGATCACCTTGTGTGATCATCCAGGTGAGGGTAGTTCTGAAAAGAACTGTTGTTTCTGACTGACATTTCAACAACTTGAGCAGAAGTCATCTTCGGAGTCAAGTGAATGGTGTCAGTAAGTGAATGATGTTATACATGCAAGTCTGGTCTGTTGAAAATGACTGGTCTATTTAGCCATGATGGTATTTGCTGAAAGACTTGTGTGAAGTTTGTCAGCAGTCATTGGTTGGTTCTAGTAAGTTTCCAGCCGTCTATTGTTAGTCAAATTAAGTCAGTCTGTATGAGGTCCGTCTAATTGTAAGTCAAATTATATCCTTCTGTTTAAAGTCTGTTTGTCTGTTTTTTTTTTTTTTATTTCCTGAATAAGTCATTTGTAAGGTGCTGGTAGTTGTTGACGTCTGCTAAGAGGTGTTTGTTCTAAGTTAGTGTACCAGTTTGTCCATACGTTGAAAATAGTTTGCACCTTTGACTGTAGGTTAAGCATTGAGGAGAGTTCCAATCAATTCTGTGGTTCAGTAGTTGATGATGTACAGCAATGAGAATTATACTAGGGCCGCGAAGTGGCCTGAAGTTATAATTCAAATTATATCAACAGATGAAGTGAGAAATATATGAGACAACAAATGGTAGGAATTTCCCAGTTAGTGCTTCAAACCACTTTTTAACGCCAACAGAAGGGCGAACCCCCCTAAAGAAAGCAATACTAGGGGCCTGGGTATACCCACAAGGCCCTGGGACCTAGATCTCGTGGTCCCATGATGCTTCGGTGGCTTTTTGATGCCATGGAATAGACAGGCAAAAGAGAGACCCCATAGAAGGGAGGGAAGAAGGGTGGGAAGCTCATATATTTCTCACTTCATCTGTTCATATAATTTGAATTATAACTTCAGGCCACTTCGCGGCCCTAGTATAATTCTCATTATATTTCACAGACGCTGTTCGAAATATATGAGACAACAAATGGTAGATTTTAACGCTACTACTAAGAGCAATAAAAAAGGCATGGTTCCACATAACAAAAACATTTTAATTATACATATATATATTATATATATAAATCAGAACTCAACACGAGAATAGCTGAGGTTACATGTAGATCTACTGTGAGGATAAGACCCCAGTAGCAAAGTCTGAATTAAACAACGGCTTATAGTAAAATGTTCTGAAAATTGAAGCAGAAGACCAGTCGGCCATTGACATGATAGTCGACAGCGGGACAAATGCATTGGCAGCTGCTGTCGTAGATGCACCACGCACAGAGTGAGCTTTAAAAATTTGACTGTCTATTCCTGCTGCACTCATAAAGGTTCGTAGCCAACGCCCCAACGTTGTAGAAGTGACCGGTTTGTGGGGGCATATAAATGAAATAAACAAGTTATCGGGAAGAGAAGACGGGATAACGGGTCGAACGTTCCTGGATAATTTTAGATATTGTCTAAAACATTCCACTGGACAGAGCTTCTTGTCTTGGTCAAAGCGGGCAAAAAATGCTTCCGCTGGTTTATCTGCACTGCCAGTTTTTCTAGGGACAGTGAGTTTGAAAGACACCCCTTCTGGAAGGACACTGCAATGTCTGAGATCCAGGGAAGCCAAGGCAGAAATCTGTTCAGGACAGGTTAATGCAAACAGGGTAACTAACTTCATTGAGATAGCTTTAAGTGATAGGGTGCTGTTTTTCCCCAAAGAAATCATGTGTTTAATCATAACATCAACATTCCAGGTATGGGAATACCTGGGCTTTGGAGGACGTTTATTGAGAGCTCCTTTAAGGAACCTAGTAATGTAAGGATGCTGACCCACTGAAAAACCGTCTTTCTTTGGATGAGTTGATGAAATAGCAGAACAAAGGACGTTAAGTGATCAGTATGCTAAGCCTTCGTTAAAGACTTCTGTCAAGAAAATTAGAATGTCACTTATAGATGATGAAAGAGGATCAATTTGCCGTCCAGAACACCAGCGGCACCAACTGTTCCAACTAGACTCGTAGGTTTTGCGTGTGGAGGTACGAGTTGCTGCGATGAGTAGATCGGCAACGTTTGTTGGAATGCCCTCAGCTTGGAAACGTTGGTAGAGATGTGAAATACGGCCAAGTGAAGGCGAGGATACATTGGATGAACTCGGTTCAGGTCGGTCCGGTCCGTTAACAGGGTTGGACTGTTCGGTAGCAACACTGGCTGAGATATTAGAAGTCTCAGCAGAACCAGCCACCAGGGCTGGGCTTGCCAAACTGGGGCTACGAGAATTAGTTCTGTTTGATCTATTGTTACCTTCGTTAGGGTTGTGGATATCAGATTGAAGGGGGGGGGGGGGGAAGGCAAAACCCCATAGAGGAGCCCAGTTTATCATGAAGGCATCTGTGTGGATGGCTCCCGGGTCGGGTCTCCAACTGATGTAATCCACGAGTTGGTTGGTTAGATGACTCGCAAACAGATCCGTCTGACAATTCAGCAGAAAAGGCTGAATGATTGTTGGGTCCAACTTCCACTTGCTCATGTCCTTGAATTCTCTGGACTCCTTGTCCGCTGAGACATTGTCTCTTCCTGGGATGTGAGAAGCTATCACAAGATGTCTCTTTCCTGACACCAATCCCACATCTCTAAGGCCAGAGTCATAAGTTGGGGGGGAATGTGTACCCCCTTTGTTGTTGATGTAAGCAATAGCGGTCGTGTTGTCTAGCTTTAGAGATACGGTTACGTGAGACCTGCCTTTGAAAAAGGTTTTTAAGGCCAAAAAGGATGCCTTTAGCTCTAGATAATTGATGTGTTGGAGAGACTCTTTTTGTGACCATCTGCCATTGGTCTGAAAGGATTGATGCACTGAACCCCAACCTTTCTTGGAGGCGTCGGTTGTGATGATCATATCCGGTGGAGGAAGGTGCACGGGACTGCCATTTGCATTGAGGGTGTGTTTCAACCACCAAGCAAGTTCTACTCTGGCGCTCGGTGACAGGGCAATCAAGGCGTCGTAAGACCCCTGGTTCATTTGTAGGCCCCTTATCAGGGTAAGTGGCAAAAGTGTAGTGGAGCTCGCCAAATGGCTGGTCTCGAGGACTCTAACAGACCTATTAAACTTGCTAGGTTTTGCAATGTGATACTTCGAGAAACGAGCAGGCGGCGACAACAGTCTAGAATTTTGTCGCTTTTTTCTGCCAGGAGTGATATCATCATGCACATTGAGTCTATTTGGAAACCCAGGAAGGTTATCACTTATGTTGGAATCAGTAAAGATTTCTTGAGGTTTATTGTAAAACCTAGGGACTGAAGGAGAGTCAGTACCAGCTGAGTATTTTTCACAGCTTCCTCCACTGTTGCAGCCAGAAGGAGAAAGTTGTCCAGGTATATAAGGACTTGAATGGCCTTCCTCCTCAGGAATGCGGCAACAGGTTTTAGAACTTTCATAAAAATTCTGGGGGCTGAACACAGGCCAAATGGGAGAGCTTTGAACTAGTAACATGTTCCCTTCCAAATGAAGCGAAGGAACTTTCGGGAAGACTCATGGACAGGCACAGAAAGGTAAGCATCTTTTAAATCTATATTTGTCATAAAATCTCCTGGTAAAAGCAATGTCTTTAGACAACTGAGGTTTTCCATCTGGAAATGCTCATTTATAATGAACTTGTTCAAAGAACTTAGGTCTATCACCGGACGTATAGATCCTCCCTTTTTGGGTACAAGAAATAGGCGGCTGTAAAAACCATCTCAGGTAAAAGGGGTTTTTAGTATGGCGCCTTTTTGCAATAACTCGTTCACTTCCTGGAATATTAGGAGTGCCTCCTGACCCGATGCTTGGGTAAATGGTGGAGACTTCTGAAAAGGAGTTCTGAGGAAACTTATCTTGTAACCTGAAACAATTGAGAGAATTTGTGGATCCGATGTTAGGGTTCTCCAAGACATTATGCACTCTGAGAGTCTGGCTGACGTCCCTTCTGGTGAGGGGGACGAAAAAACCCGTTTTTTGAACGAGGCCCTTGGTAATTTGGCTGAGATTTAGGAGGGTTTGAATACCCAGTGGATTGATACTTGTTAAAGGTGTCTCCTTGATGTTTGTTTTGAGACTGGGAACTATTATTACGTCTAAAAAAGGATTTCCCTCTAGTTTGTGCCAAATTTTTTGTGAGGCCCCTTGACAACTCGGCCTGTTTTGAGGCCAGGGAGGGCAAATCATCTCCAAATAGCCATGATTTTGCATTAGGTAGAGGTAGTTCCGCGAGTTTTGTCCTCAAACGGTTTATGGCAGCACGTACTTTCTGTTGTCTCAGGATAGACAGTTGAGCATTGGCTAAGCCTAAAAGGCAAAGAGTTTGTTCCAAAGCTACTTTAATTTCCTCATAAGTTGGAGCTGAATCATTTTCGATACAATCATGAAGGTCACAAAGTGGGCCCGTGGCATTTAGGAAAGCACGCTGAACATTAAACATTTCCTTGTCCCTTTCTTGTACAAACTTTTTCACTTTAAGTGGTACTTACTTGATTCAACAATTGTTGATCGAGTTTTGGAGCAGAGAGTGCATCCACTTCAGGTGTTGCCCAGTCATCCATAATAACCAGAGATTGCTGGTAAGATAATTTTCTCCAAAAGTTAGTATCCAGAAATTTGGAGAAAGAGGTTAATGGTTTCCAGGAGGTTGACTTGGCAACTGGGTCGAACAGCCCATGATCATCACTAGTATTCGCTGAGTTTTCAGCTTCATCAGATGTCTTACTAGACTCTGTTGGTGCCTTAGTAGGCACTACAGGTGCCTGAATAGGCTCTACGGGTGCCCCAATGGGCGTATTAGCAGTCTTAAAAGACGCTTCGGTCGCCAAAGGTTCACTTATCTCCAAGCCTGACATTTCACCAGCCATAATCGACAAAACATCATTGTCTGTATCTGCAATAGTTTCTGGCTGATTTGCTCGGGACTCTAACAAGTCTATTCGGTTGGAAAGATGTTCAATAAACTGAAGGATCTTCTGAAGGGGATCGTTTTCGTCCTTGTGCCGTTTCGGTGGGGATCCTTCATGATGTACGTCAGGTGACGAAATAGAGTTTTGGCGGGAAGATGGCGACCGGGAACAAGTCCTTTTATGCGACTTGTGTCTTCTGTGGGATATGTTCAGCGATTTTAAATATCCTGAAAAGCGACAAATATCACCAAAAAGAAACCTACTGCGTAAAAACACAGAGGTATAGCCTAAAAAACGGTTAGAATTAGTAAAAAAAGCAAGGCAAAAGCAAAATCCTTACCGAATGGTTTGAAGCACAAGGAAAAAAGCCACTGAAGCATCATGGGACCACGAGATCTAGGTCCCAGGACCTTGTGGGTATACCCAGGCCCCTAGTATTGTTTTCTTTAGGGGGGTTCGCCCTTCTGTTGGTGTTAAAAGTGGTTTGAAGCACTAACTGGGAAATTCCTACCATTTGTTGTCTCATATATTTCGAACGGAGTCTGTGAAATATAATGTGATTGTTGGCATCATCCTTTCTCGTTGCTTGTTTGTGTTCAGTCAGTCTCAGTCAGTCTGCCTGTCTCACCAATGTAGGGAGCCTGGCAGTCCGAGCATTTGATCTTGCAAACTGCTCCCTATCTGTTGTTGGGTTCGTCCTTTCTTTAACATGGGTCGGTAAGTGTCGTAACACAGTTGTAGGTTTGTGGGCGAAACAGATGTTGTAGGGTTGTAGGATCCATGAGATGGTCTCAGTTCTAAGTGCCCTTAATGTAAGGTATAGTCACTGTAACAACAAGTGTCAGGTTTCTGTTTGTTTTGTCAGTTTCAGTAGGTCCATGAATATTTCTTCTAATGAACTCAGCGTTGTAGTTGTTCAAACCATTTACCGAGGATGATGATCACACTCACATTTTTCTGGACAACAAGAACAAGTAACATATGGAAATACATGCAAAACAATTCTAGACCTTTCTCTTTATCAAGCTCAGTTGAAGCTGTCATTCCTTCCAAATATCATCAAACTAACCTTCTGTTTTTCTCATCTCCTTCTTTCTCTTTTTATGTTCCCAGGTACCTCCTTCAATATCTTCATCTGAGTCATATTCATACTTTGGTTTGTCACTGTCTTTTTGCACAACTGCACCAGCCTGATAAGCTGCACGCTGAGCCAATATCCTCATGTACATTTCTTGAATCTAAGAAGAAATGACAGTATGCATCTGGTTGCTTGCTTACACTGAATAGGTATTGTACCAGATAATTACAACAACAACAACAACAGCAAGGAAGTGTAATGAGCGAGAAAACAAGTGACAAAGTACGCAAGTAAAAGTGATGATGTCATAATTAGTTCTCCTAAAACAGTAAAACACTGAATTAAGAACACCTCTACATGTAGAAATATTAGAGCACTGTCCTGTAAACTTAGCACCAGAAATGTAAATCACAATAGAAACAAAATGACACCCCTTGTACCATTGCCATGACACCAGTTTTGCTGCTGGTCCTGTTTAAATCACGACTGAAATTGGCAGTTTTAATCAAGATCATCCACTCCTTAAAGAGTTGCAAATGGGGATATTTGGTTTTTGACAAAAAGAGGCTGGAGCCAAGATTGTTGCCATGGCAATGGCACCACCTACGGATTTAAAAAATGCTACCTAGCACGAAAGCTGTGGAACCTGCTACCAGAGTCAGACAGAACTATCAGAACTTTTGAGGTTTTCAAAAACAGTACAAAGAAAATTGACCTTTTGGGCCTTTTAACCTAAATTTTTACTTGTTACATTATTGATTGTACATATGATTATCGTTTTACTTCTTAGCATAACATGTAATTATTTTAGATTGTATTTTATGACCTGACTTAAACTTTCTAAACTTTTAAATTTTTTTAATTCATGTGTTATAATATTTACTTTTCAATTTATTTTTCATTTATGTGGAATACCTGTAAATAAGCTGGTGTGTCATTTCATCATGTGATATCAAACCTGAATAGCTAAGCGTATGACACAATAAACTTATAATATAATTTGTATTGTACTTTATTGAGTGTCATTCTGTTTCTTTTGTGATGTACATTTCTGGTGCCAAGTTTCAAGAACACTGCTCCAATACTTCTACAGAAATTTTTGATTCAGTGTTTTACTGCTTTACGATGTCATCCAAAAAGATAAATATCTCTAAAATGAAAGAAGATATTCCAAAAAGGAAAATACCATTCTTCTTTATTTTGAAAAGCCTTTCAAACAGGCAGCAGTTTAAGGCCAATGAGTCCACATTATCCTTACATTCAAATTACCTCTTGCTGTTCTTTGATTTGCTTCTGTCGTTCCTCTTCCTCTTTGTTACTCATTGGTATGCTGTGTTCAATCTCTGCAGCTACAGCCAATGCGGCAGCAACTGCTGCATCACTGTTAGAAGATGATGATGACGATGATGTAGGTTTTGGAGGGGTTGGATCCCACCTGCTCTTTCTCTTTCTCTTTTGGGGTCCACCACTTGTGTCAGTCTCACTGTTGTCACTTTTAGTGCTACCTTCTACTCTGTCACCCCTCAAACACTTAACAAGGTTCTTGTAATATTTGTGATCTTGACTGTTGACATCAAACAAGAAGCTGTGGAATGGAAAAGCCAGAGACTTGTGCTAGGATTGTAATTCAGAAACAGTTCAAAACATGTAGTGGAACAACTTTTTGAAGCAGCACTGCTTGTTGTGGCATGTAAAAATAGGTAGAAGTACTACTACTACTCCACTCTGCAAGGGTAGTGGCCTGTTGCAGATTAGCATTTTAGCAGGCATTTTTACAGTGCAGTTGAACCTCAGATAACAGCCACCTCTCTACAACAGTCACTTACATGCACAACAGTTGATAATGTTCCATCTTATTTTAATCTCTCTGCAATGGCCACCTCTCCACAATGGCAATAGCCACTTAAAGTGCATCCCACCTGCTAAATAACCTCTCATCAATGAGCAGTTAATCAATGTCTGGCGAACAGTGTAAACAAAACCCCATTCTTTTATTGTAAAAGGTCACAAAATGTGATTTGTACTGTATATCGTTGTTCCTGTTTTTGTTTGGTTTCTGTTTTATTGATACAGTAGAACCCCAGTAACTCAAACACTGAAGGGAAATGAAAAACAATTCAAGTTAGCGGGGGCTAGAGGAAGGTCGATTGAATATCCAACTTGCCATGTTAACAATTGATAGTTTACTGAATTTTCAGCACCTCAGTATACAGTGACAGCTAAATGCACTGCATCCGGTATGACTCATAACATCGGGAAATGACTGTCAAATGTGCAAACAGTTGGTTGCACTGAGTAAAATCAAATTGCTGTGGTGTTAGTTTTGAGTGTTTTTACCGATTACACGACAAGAAAAGCTAATGGGATGACATCCCTGGTGAGTTACATGAACCAGAATTCAAGTTATCGGGGTAAATTTTTATCAAGGGAAGCAAAATTTAGTTCGAGTTGGCGGGGAATTCAAGTTATCCGAGTTCGAGTTAACAGAGTTAAAATGACTGAAAAGTGGGGTTTGAGTTAATGGGGGAGTTCGAGTTATCCTAGTTCGAGTTACTGGGGTTCTACTGTTTATATTTTAGTTGTGTTACATAATTAAATACTCCAATTAGCATTATTAAAAATATAAATGTTGTAACCATCTAAAGATACAGGTGTCATATTACACCCCTACCTCTCCACAATGGCCACCTCTCTACAACAGCTTTTCTCTGTCCCCAAGGTGGCCACTGTGAAGAGGTTTGACTGTATCTACCTTGAAGGTGGTAAATTTTGAGCATGTGGCATAATCATGAAGACCTTTTCGGTCCCATAGTACAGAGTCGCAAGCTGTGTGCACAATTAAGTATGGAACACTACAACTTACCCATAATTTGGGTTGTTGACGTTGTCCTGAATGGCAGCATGTTCCACCTGATCACCTCCCCGCACCACTCTAGCGGCCAGAACTTCAATGCTGTCGAGTATTTCTTTATCCTCTGGTGGGGGAACTTAATTATACCGCTCATCAGAACATTTTCATGCATTTACCGTGATCAAAATTAGACCAAACATATAGGGCGTTTGGCAATAATCGGGCCTCTAGCTAAGATCAGAAGCTTCGAATTCAAAATGAAATTACCATTTTCCTCCAAATCTTCTGGAGCCTCAAAAACGTCCGGTCTGGCCGATACTGGTTTAACAGGCGTCGATCGTTTAACTGTTGTCAACTTCATGCTCACAGTTGGACGGAAATCTGTACTACTGGAGGCTGACGTCGAAGGAACAGATGTCTTCTGTTGTTGCATAGCTTGAAAGCGAGCTAAGAAATTGCCATCGTTTACGAACATTGTACCACTACTTGAAGCCTTTTGTGCATTTCCTTCACCAGAGGAAGGTAAAGCTGGCATTTTGCTTTGCTCGGTTTTCTTTTTCTCCGCAATACGACGAAGAAGTTCCTGCTTTTTATCCTCCACTGATTTTTTGCGGTCATCCATGGACGCCATCTTGTGTTGAAACATATTTTACCCATGAAGCACTGCAGACTTACCGAGCTTACACCACAGGATACCCACACAATGTCCCCGTGAGAATTTTGACACAAAAATGTAAGTCGCGAGGTCTCACTTACTTCCACGTGAATTTAATAAAAAAAGACAAAAAAAACAAGCGCTAGATAGAAAGAAAAGAATAGAATGGGTTACAGTTTCTTATAAATTGTACGAATCGGAATGGCGTGGTGTTTTCCAGTAAAACACTCGTATCTGTATAAGCTTAATAGACCTTCATAAAGGTGGGTATTTCACATATTAATTAATACAGTTCAACGTTTCACTTTACCGAACATTCATGAGAGACTGTTGCAAATCATTGCACGAGATCAAGATGCCTGAAAGTCTTAAGGAACACAATCAAACACCCCTTGCTTTTAAGAGATCCTTACTAAAATATTATACAAATGCTGTAGATATTTTTGATCAAGAAGATATAAGGACGTGGCGGACAATTTGCCCAAAGTGCAATACCGCTAAGACCTTAACGCGCCCACTGCATTGCTGCTTTTAAGTTCCCTATACTAGATTTAGATTTATATATATTGTATAATTTTGTCTCTTAATTATATCTAAGGGGGCCGCTGTAATTGGCTAAGCTGTCGCGGCTCCCCTGGCCATTTTGTTTTGTTTTGCTCTCTGTTTTTTTTTGTTTTGTTTTTTTTGCTTCCTCTTCTTTTTCTTTTTCTTTATGTGTAATGGTAGGCCGAAGCTTAATAAATAAATAAAAATAAATAAGATATCACAGAAGATACCGGAATATAATGACCCTTGCAACACACATAAAAGTCGCAATCCTAGTGAGAGGAACGGTTTGGGAGGAGGGAGAAACGGCCCAAAAAGTACGGAAGGCGAGACTGAATGAGGTGAAAAAATAAATAAATAAATAAGGAGATAAGATACTTCAATGCCCGCCTTTCCTCTCCCTCTTTTCTGCAAACAAGACTAATAAGCCTGTGTGTATTGCCCTGAGATGATGACGGATTACTCAAGACTAAAAAATTTAGGAGTTTCTGACACAATTTTGGGATTGATCATTCCGAGAGTGACACTATTAAATGTAATATCTTGTCAATTGCAAGTGAGATTATTAGTATCTTTCAGTCTCCATGCACACTGATTATTCACTGATAGCCATGTCCTTCTTGTAAGCAGAAGTGCTGCAGCTCTGGTAGGTTTGTAATTCAATTTGTTGTCATAGTGTGGCAGCTGTTATTGTTTTGGGGCTAGAAGCATTGTTTCTGTTCTTTGCTTCACTGTTCTCTCGAAAGGTATCAAGCTTTTCATGTAAGACCTTGCGAGAGCGCTACCTGACCCCGTGCAAAAAATAAGTTTCCAAGCTCGGTATCTCACTGAATGCGCTATTATCGTCCTTCGCTTTACGTTACACGGCAGTTTTACAGAGGAATGTTTCGACGATGGGTCTAAATGGCTTCTTGCTGTCTCAGCTGAAACCATAGAGATACTTGCCCCTCCGTAGTCTAAGAAACGGTTGATTGAATGACCAATGAGTGACACGATTTTTACACTTTTCAGCGGACGGCTTGGAAAGTCTCCACTATATTTGCCCCAGTAGCTGGGTTGACTGTGAGAAGTACCAAAAGTGTCCGCCGGTCAAAGGTGACACACTATGTCAATATGCTTGACCCTTATAATATCACCCTCCCCTAATGGGAGGCTATAACAACAATAAAACGGTGTGCAATTACGTCAAGTATAATCGAAGTCTGCAAGTCCTTGACAAGTCAGGACCTCCATGGTCAGAAGACCCGTGATGCTTCATGCTACGTCAATGACCCCTGCAAATCGCATTGGGTACGTTCTGTGTGCCCCAGTACAATTTGTTTCCCCATACATGACGTACCTACCCTGCAAGGCGCCGACAAGGGCCAACACCCAACACATTCAGTTCTTAGGTTAGGCAGTACCTGTTTCTTTAGTTGTTTCTGTTTTGTAAAGGGTGCCATGGTTTTATAGATAGACTGGAGTTAGAGACTGAGTCTCCTTGATTCTTTACAGCCATGTAAAATGATTCAAATAATTAAACAAAAACATGTGCATCTCAATATATTTTCTATGGCAAGTCTCGATCGCTAGTTGCATTTTAAGTTTATTGATTGTGCCCAAAGTCTATAAAGTGTATAAAAACTGAATCCTGCTCTTCTTTGGGTAAGGCCATCTTGGATTATAAGATACTTTAATACGTCATTGAGTGGCAGAAATATCAACTACCTAAATGCTACTAAATAACTTTAAATTAAGATTTTGAGTTCCTTTAATATTCACCTTTAGGTTCAAAGTTAATATTTTTCTGTGGGCACTTACTTATTATTTATGGAACTAATTACTACACATTTCTATTGATGTCAAATTTTCAGCAGTATTCTTTCAATGTGTTCCAAAATAATTGTTCTGATGGATTCACGTGGACACATCTCTCCATTAAACGCTTCTTAGCTGTCTTGGACAGGTCTGCATTATTTGCAACTCGGTGATAAACCAGATCCAGTCTGCTGTTACCATCAAACGCGGCTTTAGACAAAAGAGCCTGTATATGGCAAAACAAAGTGATACAGTAGTCAAAAACTCGACGAGTAGTTGCTGTCTCTTAAATTAAAATGTAAAACAGTCAAATTTTTTTCAACGTCTTTAGCCGATCCCACTCGAAAGGTTCACGCTCGTTTCAGATCCTTTTTCCCAGACCCCTTTTTGTCGCATTTTTCACTAGCTAGTATATGAACGACATCTGAAGGAAACCAGCAACTACTTGGAGTCTTTTCGCGGAAAAGTAGTTGCATGATACCACTGATTCCAACACAAAGTCACGCCAACGACGGAAATCGTTACCTACCAAGGCGGCGGGAAGATCGTTTTTCTTCAAATGAAGTAAGATTAGCCAGTACTGAGCTATGCTCGAGCCTTTTGTGTCTGAGTTAATCACGTGTTGGAATGCGCGCCTCGCTGCCCTGCAAAAGACATTAAACAGACATAACTTAATAATAAATTAGTCATTAAACTTGAACGAAAAATACATCGACATTCTAGACTTCATGGGCTGCACTGCGAGATGAGGAGAACCTCAAAGGGATCCAGAAGTATTTCTAAGGCAGTAAATTGAAGACAGATCCTTTCTTGCTCAATAAATCGCACTGATTATCTGAAGAGAAGGTTTCCGTACATTGGAGCTCAGTTGTGGAATAACTTAGCTAGAAAACTAACTACTGTTATTGTAGTCAGGAAAATAGGTAGCTGGTTAATTGTCATAAATAGACTGATGGAAATACCGTGTACAAATAAATTTATCGTATCGTATCGTATTGTGTAAATAAGGAAGGGGCTTGGGAGCGGGGTTTAGCGCCCCTCTCCACCTCCCCGACCAAGTCCCTCTCTTGCCCGTGTAGGGAGGGGGATAGTTCTGTTTGTCATCGATACTTACGCAATGGAGTAATGAGACTTACCTAACATTGTCTTGAAGAAAATATGCGATTCCTTGAATTAGATAAGCAGCTGATAAGCCAGATTTAAACTTGAGAACCTGCGATTGAATAACAGAATACACCTTGAATTGATGAAAAATCCACAGACAGGTACAGAGGTATAAAATACACTTTCTGCTGCAACAAACCTCATTAGATGCTTCAAGAGTAAGGTTGATCCAGCGATCAAGGTCAGCGGACTCCGACTGAGAGAGACAAAATTGTACACCAAGCTTAAAAATAAGTATGGCTTCTCGCTTATCCTTAAGGTTAGAATTAGTATTAGTGCGGTTAAAACTTCATTCACAAACCTGTGCCAAACGTACAGCTAACCTTGCCAGTCTTATGAGCGGAACAACTCTCCAGCCTTGTGCCCTAAAAACATCATAACACTGAATTGAATTTTGAGTTAACAAGATACAGAGAAATTAGAAGTTCGACGTTCCGACTACATAAACATCTACTTAGATTTCTCACAGCAACAGTTTGGGAAAAAGAACACTGTAAATTCATGACAACTGGACTCTTTATCGTTTTTTTTTTTGTTTTTTTTTTGCATTTTACTCACGTTTTTGTTGCATTTCGCGTCAGCAAACATGGAGTTAAACTGGTAAATCTTGACAGAAAGAAGTGGGGGGTTCATAATTGACCCAAACATGAATTAATGAGGTAATTATTCCAAAAGCTTTCTCACTTGTTGTTCATTCCCGCTTGTAGACACTGACGATAGCAAAGTTCTGCCGCCGTTGCTGAGCCCTGATTGGCTTGAACTTCTGCTAAAACCTGTCAAACCCGTCAAACACGTTTTAATGAGAACCCGACAAGACGAATACGCATATAGAAGATGTATACTTGATAGGGCTGATTGGTAACACGTATAGGTAATCGTGTGAATGCGAGTGCAATAAGGTTTTACACTACGTCTGGTATTTGAAAATTCTCCCAAAATTGAACGAGCCCTTAGACTAGTGGGAGGCGCGGTGGCCTCATGGTTAGTGCGCTCGTCTCCGGATCGAGCGGTCCGGGTTCGAGCCCTGGCCGGGGATATTGTGTTGTGTTCTTGGGCAAGACACTTTACTCTCACAGTGCCTCTCTCCACCCAGGTGTATAAATGGGTACCGGCGAACTTAATGCTGGGGGTAACCTTGCGATGGACTAGCATCCCATCCAGGGGGGAGTAGAAATACTCCTAGTTACTTCATGCTACAGAAACGGGGATAAGCTCCGGCCTGATGGGCCACTTGACTCGTATGCAGACTTTACTTAGTACTTACCTTAGACTAGTGCAATTTGAAAAAATTTTCAAATATCACGATTACTCATTTATTATTTGACTGAGAAAATGACGAACGCACGTGCGTTAATTTGCATTGCAGTGCAATTAACAAATTACCGATAAATTTGCCTGTTCTCAGCCAATCACGAAGAAGAAATTTTCTCAGTCATGTTAGATATAACAATACTGAGTAACACTATAATGTTATTACCTGCCAAGCATTCGGTGAATGAACTGGACTGGACAGCAGAGACGTCTGCAGCATGTTCAGGCCAGTTTCGACAGGTTCTCCGCTGGCCAATAATACTTGAGCTTTCAGGAAATGCAGTTGGGCGGAAACATCAGGAACCGAGCTGTATACCGATAAGGCCTGTGACCGAGAAACATTGAACCACTCAACAAACTTAGAAAAAAGAAGGAGCAAAAGGATTGGTGATCCATGTTTCAAAGTAGCGAAATACTGCAAACTGGCTTATTCCCTCGTCATTGCTTGTCCTAGGTCATCCTAGGTATAAGAATCTACCGCGATAGAACGAATTAATCCAAATGTAGCTATATGTTGCACATAACCAAATGTCTCGCTTGTGTCAATTCAGCCTTTATTTCAGAACGTTTAGGTCAGATTTTGGATTCTTTTAATCTTAATGCTCTCACTGAAAACGAGATTCTCTCCGGATAAATTATCTTGACTCTATAGGGGAACAGGGATGGCGCAGTGGGGAGAGCACTCACCTCCCACCAATGTCGCCCGGGTTTGATTTCGGCCCGGTGTCATCTGCGAGTTGAATTTGTTGTTGGTTCTCGCCTTTCTCCGAGGGTTTTTCTTCGGGTTCTATGGTTTTCCTCCCTCCACAAAAACCAACACTACAAATTCCAATTCGACCAGGATAGAGGACTGGCATGAAACCAGGTAAGGCTGATGTGGCTTCCGCTCCAGATGTTGTAATTTATTTAATTTTTGTCTTACCTGATCAACGTGTTTAGCAGCTTCCTGATGGTGGCCTGAATACAGTAAGCAGTAGCCTCGGTGAATAATGGCCCAGGGTTGGAGGGTCTCCAGATGACTGGTCTGTGCTTGAACAAGGGCTGGCAGCTGATGCTCAGAAAGGGACTTAAGAGCACCTGTCTCCTGTGAAGCTATAACAGGAAATGTTCAATTCCTAGGTAAGTGTAAGAGCACCAAAAAAAATACAGTCTTTTATACAAAAAGCCAATACGTTAGAAAATACAGGTTACAGTCACCAACAAGAGCGACTATTTCAGAAACTGCGCCTCCCTTACAAAAGCTCTCTTCTTCATTTCCCATTCAACAAAATGGTCCAGATGTTTGCAAGGTTCTGTAAGGTTTTCATTTTTTCAAACGGTGGACTTATTATTTAAAAATCAATCATTTCTAAGGACGCGACCTCACGTCCCAGTTGTCCCGCCAGCATGACAGAATATCAAAATGTAACCAGCCAACAGCCCCGTTGAAAACTGCAGGCTCGTATAATTAAGACTGCTTAATCTCTTACTCTTATAGTAATCTCTTAATCTCTTATAGTGTTGACACGAAAAAACAATAAATACCTGTCAGTTCTGCAAATTGCGAGAGCCTGGCGCCAAGACCATTCTTTTCTGTTCTCAGTCCCTCGCGAGCAGTCGCTACATTATGAGCTGTTACAGACGCTGCAAGAACTGCCCAGCTAGACACGTGATCAGGATGCGCATGAACAGCCTTCTGGGATGCAATGAGGCCCGTCCGAGTTCTGTTTGTTGCGCTCTTAAGATTGGGTTTGCTGGCGTGATTACGTAAAGCTCCAGAGCCCACAAGACCGGCTGGGTGAAATGCGGGATTGTGCTGTTGAAGAACAAATTGTTTATGCTTGTGTTCAATCTGCGTAAGCCGACAGTTATGGAAATTCGTCTGTGTTTACAGGCTAGTTTCTGCCACAGTGCAAAGATCCGTGATGTGCTTAAGTCGCCCTTTGTTTTTTTTAATTTTTTTTCAAAGTAGAGGCAAGTGACTTGAAACAAATTTACGTTTTAGGCAGCAGTGTTTCTTAAAGCAATATTGAAAATCTCATGTTAACTAACCTCGGAAGAGTGACTTCCTCCAAGCCTAGAAGAAGACTCAGAACAACATGCAGCGGCCTACAGAAACAAACAAAGTCAAAACAGTAATGAATAGGTTGCTCCAAGTAACTCTGACTGATTAAAAAGGTCACAGGGGTTCCAATAAACAAATCAAAATTCGAAGTAAATAAACATAGCCGAGGCGAAGCGCGGAATATCTTGTGCGAGCAAGTCATGAAATTGGGTTTGGTTTACATCGCGATTAAAAAAGTTGCGCGATTTTTTTAACCCGATCACTTAGCGTGGCAATGCAAAACAAAAGCAAATGAAAACTGCTTACGACACTCAAGTGAAAACAGCTCATAACATTGAGCCACATCACAATTACCTCTAGTTCGTCAGGACAGGCTTGTAACAGGTAAGAAGCCAACTGACTCCAAAGTAAACTGCTTGCTGGATTCCTGTAACAGGAGAAACACGATAATTCACAGAGGCGAAAAATGCATCAGAGTTTTAACGGAAGCGGTCCGAAGTTTTATACGCCGAAGCTGCCACAGACAGTTCCGATTCCCTCCAATACTTAAATCGACAACAAACCCTAAAGGGTGCTCGGAAATACCACAAAAAAGCTAAATTGTTGGCTAACAAAGTTGTTGTAACAGAACAACACGAACTTTAGTTTCGTAAGTGGCAAGGGACACGAACAAGTAAACTATATGTTACTGTAAGTAATTTGCATGAAACTTGACATCTAGATTTCATTTTTATTTATTTATATATCATACCGGTGGATCTCTTTCATGATGTAACTTCGTCCAAGTTTGTGATTTCCCTGCGACAAGATAATACCAGTAACATTGAGGCAAATGACGGAGTAGAAACGCTAACCTATTTACCCAATGATGATTAACGAGTTCCAAAGCGTTGCTAAGTAACAGGATACGTTAGCGTGGACCAAGCGTGGATGTGTACGGCGTGCTCACGGTTGGTACTAAGAACATTTCTGATTGAAACAGAAATTCTTCAGGAGGATTAACAAAGATTTGCAAATCAGGTCGCTTCATACTACAACTGTATTATGACCTAGGCTTTAAGATGAAACGTATCATAAAGGTGGTGATAATAGTTTTGTAAAAGTTGAATGCCATGGAAGTGTCCAGAAAAGTACTATTTACACATTTATATGCACGAAAGCACTCTTAAAAATACCTGCAGAGCGTAAAACCTTGAGTACAGATAGCAGATATTGCCTGTTAAATCTTCACTCCCTACAAAACGAATCACTGTATTAAAAAGATGATACACAATTCTGGGTAGTAAAATTTACGTTGCTGCCTCTATTTAATTAGTAGGTCTTGAATTTATCATTTGCCATTTCTATCTCTTGTCCAGTCGATCAAAATTCCTAACCTTCCTTCTGTTTCACAACACAGTCCTCCACTTCCCCACCCCAGTCCCTTCTATACTTCATCTTACCATCATTCTGTTTCATTAGTTCGCCAAGAGCTGCTCCAGCTAAGGTAGCATCACCGCTGACCAAACCGAGGGAACAGAGCGCCATGAGCCCGCGCTGACAAGCAGGCTGTAACTGAGAACTGTAACAAAGGAGATTCCAAATCAAACTCCTGAAGAAGTTTTCCACAGCTAGAAATCAGACATACCCTTACTAAGAAAAGGTAGTTATTTTTGTCTCCAAAGCATGACATACTTTTATACGCTCTAGGCAAATGCAGTTTTCATCTCACCTTTTAAAAAGCATCGCCTTTGCTCCTTCTTTGTCATTCAATGTATATCCCAGCATGCCCATGGCGGTTAGAACACATGACCTGTCGGCGTCTGTATCAGCCAATTGAAAAGCTTGTTCGTATGCTGAAGGCGAAAGAGCAAATTTTGTTACACAATTTTTGATACTTTAGTTGCTGATCAAGAGAGGCACACTTGAAACATAATTGCATTTTTTACATTTGAACAGAATCGTGAGTTAGTCACCTTGATAGCTCTCTTTCGATTGACCTGCCATGAACAGTGATAGAGCGAGCCCGCAGACATCATGAAACATGGTCAGCGGCTTCACAGCTTGGTAACGCGCTACTGCATCCTTGTAACGACCCAGTGAACTAATGAAAACACACACACACACATAAAAAAATAATAATAATAAAATAAAGACTTAAACGTTAAAGGTATTTCCCGCTCAAGCTAATTGGCATCTTTTTTTGTGTTTATCTGACACAGGTTATTAGAAAAAGCATTTTAATTCTTCTAGACAACTTACCAAAGCACTCTGGCCTGGTTAACAAGCACAGAGTTTAAATACTGTTGTTGGCTTTCAGTGTCACTTTCCTGAAGAAGCTTGATTGCACTTCAGAAAATAAAACAAAGACAACTTCAGTATTGAAAACAAGGATTGCAAACACTGATACAAACAATAATTTCATGCCGTAACTGAAGTAACTCATGTAACCTTTCAAATGCTTTCTCTGCTTGTAAGAAGAGTTTCTGATGTTCAAGTAAAAGTCCATACATATTGTAAGCACCAGCGTTGTTTCTCAAACGATCTGAAAAAAAGTGCAAACACGGTTGTGACGATTTAGATTCGCGCGTACTTTTGAGAAATATTTTGTAAACGCAATAGAGTACTTTTTCCGTGTTTACATAGCCTCATCTAAGCATGAGTGTGGTTGGGAGAATTCGAGACAGATTCGAGAATTCTCCCATTCCTGAGTGTATACATGAGGCTATGTAAAAACGGAAAACGTACTCTTTTGCTTTTACAAAATATTTCTGAAAAGTATGCGCGAATCTAAAGCGTCACAACCGTGTACTCTCATCTAAACACACTTATCGACCAATAAGAACGCGCATAGTATAATAAGTATAGTATAGTTCAGTGTTCTGTTGGTGTGTACTATTTTGTACATTTTCACTGCCCTTCATAAAGCACTGAATGTATATTTTCCAGTAGTTCGCATTTATTGATTTTAGAATCCTTCAATTCTTTTATGCAGCTATTTCCCAACAGAATCTTTTCCTTTAACAAAGGACGTCATGCATTTAAAATCCATCCACTAATAACATGAGTTAAGTTTTCAGCAATTTCTTTTAAACTTATCCAAAGCAAGTGAACAGCAAATGCTATCCAAAGAGCAATAAAACGCAGTACCTGTGTATTTGCTGAGGGCAGTTGCTGATTGTAACACAGCTTTCCGGTATTCAGGATGAAGATGAGAGAGAGTGGGTACTGGTTTTCCTTTGAGTATCACGTGATTTTCATGTGACGTGTTGGGGGCAAGACCTGAGCACACCCAGTGAGCATAACCAATGCTTCCTTCAACCTGTTATGAGAAGGTTACGTTAGAAAACAGATTCAGTCAGCTCTCTCGCTTATTTTTGCCGGAATGGGGACAGAAGGCAATATTTAACCATTTATTTGCAGGGATGACAACGTTGTAATTTACAAAACCACGCGTCAAGCTGATTTTTTCTCCAAGTGAAACTCAATTTCGAACGTGAACTATCTCAAACTCATTAATAATTCACCAAGTTTAAACAAAGGAAATCATGACCGTGACGGTGTTTGGATATCAGATCTTCAATAACATACTAGATTTTTACGATTTTATTTCTTCCTTTGCTCCTTAGTTTTAGTTTCGATTGAGAAGATTCATCATACACTCATGACAGTGTTTGACCACATTTTCAAACACCTCGAAGTTCGTCAAAAATACTTCGCCACGCGTCGTATTTTCAACTTTCTCCTCGGTGTTTAGAAATGTGGTCTAACACGGTCTTTCGTGTTTGATATATTACATATTAGGTGCCATCAAAAGTTACATTGGACATCTGATGTCATTTACAAAGTCAAATAATCTGTTGAAGTGAAAGTAATTTTCACAAGCAACCTATAAAAGTGCCAAAGAGCCAAAGAGCTATATTAGGCTGCAGTCACATTGGATGTCTTATGACAGAGAATTAATTATGGTCTTGTAGTTAAATATGTACTCTTACATGCGAACCCAATTCTGTGGTGTGTCTGAACAGGTCCATAGCTTCTTCACTCCCAATAATCTCAGCAATGCTTGCCTTCAGATTCAAACAAATAAAAAGTAATTAATAAACCACAGACACAGCGTCAACACAAATGGTAATTTAAGACTACTTGATGGTGCTCATGATAAAATTATTTTACTTTGGGCTCTTACTTTCGCTAACTTGCTGGGTACGTTTACAAGAACTTGAAAAGACTTGCAACTATCCCTGAGTTTTATTTGACTCTAAGATGATTAAGCAACAACCAAGTAGGCGCATTTTGAGTTACAATGTTTTATTACCTGCCCAATCCAAGCTGCAGTGTAAGATGGATCTAAAGCTTGAGAATTCTTAAAGGCTTCGTGAGCAAGCTAGCAAATAAACATCAACATAAAATATCAGCGCACACCTGAAATTTTAACGTTACACGGACCTAAAACGTGGGCAAAATTATTCCACTTATCCACACAGTCAGTTCTGAAGACTTAAAATGTAGCCTAAATTATTCAAGTTCGTCGTTTGTAATCCGTGTCAATCTGCTCCATCCTTAACCATCCTTGTTCCTTTGTGGTTTATTATCATCTCTTTGGTGTTTTTCTATCTTAGTAAACTGCTATTTTCAGGTTTCGTTCAATGGAAAGGTAATTTTGTACGAGGCTAAAATAACTCAAAATACTGTGACTGAGTTCCTTTAAGCAATACTGGTCTGTCCAAAGTGAATCAATTTGACATAAAAACAGCCACATGGATTTGAATAGCTAGCTTGATGACTGTTATTACAATGAGCTGTGTTGTTTCTATAAACTGCTGTTAGTAGTCTGTCATGCGAACATCAAAACCAAGTAACAGCAAGTCATACACACATAGCAGATCACTTGAGTGCTACGTCGTTAGAGTCTAAGACATCTCCGTCATTGGGGCAGGACAGCATGTAATGAGAGGATAGATCGATAACATTATTTACCTCTATTTTACCATGTTTCAGGTACAGAACTCCTAGATTGGTCCAAGCTATAACATTCTGCAAAAAGAAAAAGCAAAGTGGAAGCTTTACAGTAACTCCCTTTAGAAACAGCTTGTAGAGCTGCCATAGAGCAACACAGTGAACAAAGGACATTCTACGACAGTCACTGTCTTGACAAAAATCAGCCTGTGGTCATATTGTTGTTTTGGTCAGTGCACGTAACCATGCATTGGCAAGCAAACGGTCAGCTGTCATTGCAAAACAAAGCTTTTTTTGCGGGGGGGGGGGGGGGGGTGGGAGGAGAGGTGTATATTGAATTTGGGGGTGCTTTTTGAATTTTCTCCTGGCTTAAAAAAAAAGAAATTTGCTCAGTAAACACTTACATTGGGTTCAGTCTTGAGGGACATGATAAATGAGTGCTGTGCGAGATCTGGATTGTTGACTTCTGCAGCAAAAAAAAAATTATAAAAAAAATGAGTTCAAATGATTAAAAATAATTGACTGGCCAAGGCAAACTTGACAAGTGTCCATGCAACATTATACTAGCACCATTACCCTTAGAAGCTGTCACTACTCCGAGGCTGTTCCACAGCTTATGACTGGACGGCTGAAGGGTTATTGCTTTCTTCAAGGCCTGGGGAAGCAAATTGATACATAAAACAAATAAAGCAGATTGGCAATATAGAGTAATGCGACAAATTTATTCACGTAATGTTCCTGATGTGTCGTCAGGCTGTATTTTGCCATGCCTTTTTGTAATGACTTTTGTCTCACGTGACTGTCATGATGTGCCTCGAGGTGTGGATACAAAGCAAAAACATCAGCCCTCCATATGGACTATATATGGGCTATGCAGGTATGTGCCGCTGTGAAGGGTATGGTTTTCAAGCAGTTTACTGTAGGATAGGGTATATAAATCAGAGCGTTTGGGTCTAGAATAGGGTATAATTTTTCACAAAACTGACTAGTTGGTTGAAGATTTTATCTAAACTAAGGAAACCAGGAGTTGCCACTCGAAATATAAAAAAAATCAAATCGACAAGTTTAAATTTACGCAAATCAGCCTCAACAGTGACGATAGATGGGGGGATTTGGGGAGTTTACTCTAGTATAGGGTAGCAAAATTCAACTGAACTAGCTCTGGTATAGGCTAAGGGTTCCAGGGTCCCAGCGGCACATCCCCACCCAGAAATTCCCAAAGTAACCCCCCCCCCCCCCCGCCCGGGAGGGCCAGTAAACTTTCCGTAATATCAATTTTAAAATCAACCTTAAAGTGCTACTGTGACCAAAACTCAATTCTACTTTTTCTTTGTATTTCAAAACTATATAACTGAACCACTAGGTGACCGAAGTTTTAAGCCTTCATTTCAAAAAGACGCCTGTTTATTTTGACTGAAATTTTTCTAATTAATGGTCCGCCATTACTAACTTTAAAATCTTAAGAGAACTGGATCGAGGATAAGATGACGTCAAAGACTCACTGGTTTGAAAATGCAATGCGTCTGCACGCGCCTAAATTAATATGCAGCTCGGGAGTTTCGAACTTTCAGACTTTTAAACTCGTGTTTTGCATGTACAATAAGCTGCGTTTACAAGCTGTAATTTTAAGCTAGTGAGTCTTTAACGTCATCTTATCCTCGATCCAACCCTCTGAAATCCAATCGATCAGTCTTGAATGTGAAATGGCGGACCGTGAAATCCTAAACTTGCACTCAAAGAAAAAAGCCTTTGGATAAAATTCGAAGCTCAAGATTTTGCCAGTCAGGTGTCAAACAAACACTCTTTTAAAATCTGAAGGAAAAAGGGAAGTGAATTTTTTGATCATAGTAGCACTTTGACCTCGGAAGAATCCCGAAAAACAGGGACCAACTTTCAAAGACAAATTTCATTCCACACCTGTACAGATCTATGAGCCATCTTTTCTTTCTCATCGCCTTCCAAAATCTACAAGAAAAGAAGAAAAAAGTTGGAAACTCCACTACAGAATGCATAAATGTACAGAATTAGTGGTCCTTACATATAGTCATAAAACCTCTCTTATTTTAGTGGGTAGGCATTTCAACCCTCGGTGCACTGGGAAACCTCAGAATTTGTCTTTGATTTCTGAGTATTTTATGATAAACGGTACTGGTATTTGACCTACCTTAGACTGCTGAAAACAGTTGAACCCTAAATCCCCCCACAGACTTCCACATTCTGGCTGTAGCTTCAGCGCTCTTCCATAAGCACTACAGTGCAAGGAACAATAGCATCAAATTAATTACTGTTCAAACAATAACTAAACACACAGCATGACCAAGACTTTCAAAGCAGAAGTCAGTATCAATACTAACCTGGATCCCAAAGCGAGAAGCTGTTTCTTGTCCAGATCACTGTGCTCTCCATGAATGTACTTCTTGAGATTGTCTGGAATTGTCCCTCTGTAGAACAAACACCATATTAATACTTTGGACGACGTTGCATACAAGTGCCCGCATCAATCATTTATAGGGACTTGACCAGACGTAACCACAATCTGCCACTATCTTCAGCCAAAGTTGACTGCGAGCAGTTTTTCTTTTGCTCGAAAATCCGTGGGGAAGAACGCAAAACAAGTAAGCGTGCGAACGTGACTGTGAACGTGACGGCTCGCAGCGAGCGGCTCGTGGCATCACCGCTCGCACGTCACGCTCACAGTCACGCTCGCACGCTTACTTGTTTTGCGTTCTTCCCCACGGATTTTCGAGGAAAAGAGAGACTGCTCGCAGTCTACAGCCAAAGTGACAACCTGTAAAAATTCTGTAATAAAGCACATAACACAAGCTGTAGCCCAATACCGTAACGATGGTGTGAGCAAAGATAATTTACATTTTGATAATCGAAATAAAAAAGTGAAGCTAAGTGATTTTTCACTTTCACTTTCTCAAGTCTTTGTAAAAGAAATAGAAAATATTTCTGGTGATGCCATCAAGTTATTAGAAACGCTAGTCAAACGTTTGTAGAACTCGAAAATAAGCTACGGAAACCTTTGCCTGTGGTTGGCTCATGTTCCAAAGTACTTCTCATTCTTGTAAACCTTCAGTTGTAGCTACTTGTGTTTCCATAACTCGGTAGAGACATAGAAAATGTTTGCTATTTCTTTAAGTAATAATCATCGTCCTAGGGTGCGTTCCTTCGGGATGATCAGGATCAGAATCAAAGATCTACGACCACTTGGGTTATCGCGCATCAAAGGAACCAAAGAATCCTTGCCCAGAGATGTGCACCCAGAACGTTACCCTCCAATGTTATCTCACCTAATGGAGCTATGAGATACTGGGTGAATAACTGTACAGCAATCACCGATTAGTTTCCAAAGACAAGAGAAGCCAGGTCTACACTGTACGGCTCTGTTCAAAACAAGAGTACCAAGAAAATGAAATTTAAAAAATACTTCACTTACTCACACTAACCACTCGTTCATCCCAAAAGAAACAGTTTATTCTGTTTTCCCAACAATGCGCTATTTTCCTGTTACTAGGTGATAGAAAAAATTAAGTTAGTGCAGTGTGACTAAGAAACAACCAATGAGAAAGGCTGTAAGAACAGGTGAGAGAACACTAGCTCATATCAAAACTAAGTACTTCGTTCTTGCTACTGATTACTGCAAACAATACATGAATTGCTGACATTATAATCATCACAGTTGAACTGCCGCATATCATGGCATGGCTGGATGGCTTCCAGTGAGTCAGAGTGAACCAGTCTGTCAGAAAAGATCGGCCTGTTCAGGAAAGGTATCATGACGACTGTGCAGAAGTAAAAAATAAATCAGTTGTTAACCACAACTAGCACAACTGTAAGCACCAACCTTGCCAAAACATTGATAGCTTCCATCACGCAGTCCACTGCTTTTCCATTGAAATCTTGCTGCAATGCTGATCGTGCTTGATTAAGATATGTCTCTCCTAGACCTACATGATAAAGGGATATTTATTTAGTTTTATAATACTTGTAAACTGTCCCAACTAGGATTTTGCAAGTTATGCGGATGTAGATATAGACGTTGATGTCAATGGAGATGCTGATGTCAGAACTGTGTTCAACTGTCACTTTTAAAACTTCACTTCTCAAGGAAAAACTGCACTTCAAAAATGTTTGTAAGAAAAATTAATTAGCTCAGATTTGTAATTACCTTTAAGTGCAGGAACATAGTCATGTTGCATGTCCAGAATTAGTTTATATTCCTTGATTGCTTCACTGTGAACACATAACAGTTGTTTAATGGCTGCCAACCTGAGGGTAGAATGGTTAAAACAAAATTATTAGTTAACCTGCAGATACAAGAACTATTTTCAGGTGATACATGGTCAGGTGACACAAATGACGAAAATACTTGTCACTTCCAGGGTAAAAGTGAGCCTCCTAATTCCCACAGATTTATTTAGATTCTCAGAAAAAAATACCCTCACTCAAAAGAAACACGGAAAGAAAATTTCAGCACTGCAATTGGATAACCAAGCCTACTTACTGATATAGGCAGTAAAGTGATGATGGATCAAGCTGTGGATTCAAAAATAAGTTATAATCAATATGAGTGATTATTGTCAGCCATATTTATATATTACCAATATTTATTTTTCTCTATTTGTAATATAATTCATTATTCGGCTAGCTCCACAAATGAGTAAGATGAACCAAGTCCAATGACTCCCCAACCAGCCAAGATGGGTAGCTAGCTTGGGATTACCAATTGTTTCGCACAAGAAAATGGTGTTCTTTAAGCCATCTAATAAATTCTTTATTGTCCAAACTTGTTCAGTCAATATGGCTGGTTATTGGCCTAGTTTTTTGCAAGATTGCAGACCTTGAGTGAGTCTCAACCCACAAACACACCAGAAAAAAAAAGTTGGCCAATAACCCATTTTGACATAATAATTAAATGAATGCACATGCTCTGATAGGTCAGTCAACTATGGTTTATTGTGCCAGTAAACTCATGGAAATTCCGTGTGTCTTCTGAATTATTATAAAAGCAATAGACCACAAGTTTCTATGGTTTATAGGCTGATAAACCACTAGGGATGTTGGAGGAACACTTGAAGAATTTGTAAATCATTCACCTGCGGCTCGTGATTTACAAATTCTTCTTGTGTTCTTCCAACATGCCACGTGGTTTATCAGCACATAAACCATAAAAACTTGTGGTCCATTGCTTAAAGTGCCACTATGATCAAATTCTCCATACCCATTTTTTTAAATTTTCACACACAATAGGTCTTTCCTAGATTTTTTTTGCCAAATTTCAATCTATTACAAACATTAGAACTCATGTCCTTTGGACCTTTATTTCTGAGAATTTACGGCCGCCATTAATTTTCCTTGTTCCAAGTCTTGGTTGAGAATTTGAGAAAATGACGTCATTTTCTCAAAAAATACCACACGGGTTGAAATTATAATAACAATTAGCACAGCAATTTGCATAAAGAATAACAAAAACTTTGGCTCATATATTCGTGCAATTTTTTACATTAATTGTTATCATAATTTCAACCCGTGCGGTATTTTTGAGAAAATGACGTCATTTTCTCAAATTTTCAACCAAGACTTGGAACAAGGAAAATTAATGGCGGCTGTAAATTCTTGGAAATTAAGGTCCAAAACCCACGAGTTTTAATGTCCGTAGAAAATTGAAATTTGGCAAGATCTCTAGGAAAGACCTAATGTGTATGAAAATGTGAAGAAATGAATATCGAGAATTTCATCATAGTGGCACTTTAAATAAGTCATGGCTGTGCTCTTGAGGTGCCCCCATGCAACAGGTGACTAACTTTTTCCTTTGAGTGACTAGAAAAGCTTTTCATATAAGCTCAAGTGTTGGGCACCCAGAATTTCAAGTTAGAAACCTTTGGGCTCCTTGTATTTTTCTTAGACCACAGCCTTGTAAGTGTTATCCCAATCTATGAGCATGCTCTATTCACTTTAGGACAGATGAACGGAATTAAATCATAATACATAGAGACCTTTCTTGTTAAAACCACAAGTTCCATGCACTCTCGGGGATGTACAGGTGGGACATTGATCAAACACTGTGCCCGCATATTTGATTAGGATATCTATTTGCAAACAAGAGGCAAAATACAACTAGCGGACTAAAATATGGACCTCAGCAGCTTTTGCAAAGGCCTTCATAGCAGCCATGTAGCTTCCTCGACTGATGTATGCTTCACCAAGACATTCCCAGCAATGCCTGAAAATTATTGTGATAAGAATAATTAAACTGATGAAGGAAATTCTGTAGTAAAGAAATAAATGTTACACATCCTTTACATCATACCTGTCTTTAAGATCTGCTCTTAAGGCACTCTGAAAGCTTCAAAAAGGGAATCAAACTTTAGCAATAAAGAAGGAAATTGAAAACTCCTCATAAATTATTATATTCAAAGTAAGTGGTGTTCATGCTTTTTCATTGTGACTGACCAAGGTTCTCAAATTTCAGAAATTTCACAAAAGTTCAGAAATTTGTGGGGAACATCTTTGTTTTATGGAATTGCCTTGAAATGAAACTAATTTTTAAACTAAAATTTAAAAAATGTATTTGTTCTGCTTAAAAAGGACATAAAACCACTGTTTTAAGATTGGGGATGAATGGGAAAATTAAGGAAGAATATTGATTCCTTATCTGACACGTGGCCACGAGGGAGGCAGGTAAATTTTTTTTGTTAGGCTTTAATTTCGCAACTGCTTAAGTCATGTATATGACTGTGATGATCAATCATGTCTTCACATTTTTTTCCAATGTTCAAATAAATTATATGATCTTTCATATATTCACAGGTAAAGGTACTGTTTGCAATATTTACCACGTGATTGCTTCCGTGCTCTCATTGTGTTTTAAGTGAAACAATCCAAGTCGCAACCATGCCCATTTACCTCTGAAACAAGAAACAACACTCTCACATTATGCATCTTTTGATACGAATGCTTAGTATTTGTATTTTACAAAACACATGAACTAATGTATATGGTATGACATCTCCACAGGAGTTATTAGTTTCTAAAGAAACCGTTGGGCTGCATCTCTGGGCAAGTAAAACATGTAGCTATTTATCAACTTGAAGTTTATAAATACCACGTGTTTGCACAGAAACTTTTGGTCCCTTCATAGGAACAGTAATGAAAGTTTTTAAATTTGAAATGGCTGTTTTCCCTTACCCTGTTATTATAGATGCATCACTATAACTCTATCAAAACAATGAAAAAAATTTCCACTTTCTATATTTATATAACATACTTGATTTGTATGTAAGTAATTGAAAATAAAAGCAGATTCTTTTAAATACAAACAGGTTCTTCAGTTTATTGCAGTTTCATCAACAGAGATATGGTTTGAAGCAGATGGCCCATCTGCAGTGCATTTTAATGTTTCAATTTCACATTTCTTGTACCAGTATCACTCATAATCCATCTCAGTCAAGTTGCCAAATCTCATATCATTGCTATAAGAAATATTATTGCTTACTCTCCAGGGGAGGACATAGCTGTTACATTCTTGTACAAGTTGAGTGCAGCAACCTAAAATAACCAAAATACCAAATCTCGGCATCCCAGTAAATTCAGAGCAAACAGAGTAATGAAATTCCAAGTCAAGCGTAAAAAATTTATTTGGGGAACAACATACAACTCACAAAAGTAACCACATTCTGATTACATAATTTCATGGCCCAGGTTGTTCAAAAGGTGGCTAACCCCATCCACTGGATAAATCACTATCCAGTGGATAGCGTGGTTTGTTTTTTTAACCCTGATCTACTGGATAGAGATTTATCCAATGGATAGCATTATCCAGCCTTTGAACCACTGAGGCCTGGTCTTACACCTCATTTTACAAGTAAATTACTGCAGTTTTTACATCCATCAAATGAAAAGTCCCGTAAGTTGTTAGTCAATAAACTAAGGAATCACACATCAATCTTCTAAGAGATCAGATTTGTTAACTTTGAAAGCGGTCAAAACAACCAGTAACCAGAAGCAACTTGTCAACAAAACTGCTTTATCTACCTCATCTTCCAATTCCATTAGAGAATCTCCTAATGCTATTCCAGCAGCATCAGAATTTGGATCAAGATCAAATGCTTTCTGATAGCAGCGGCTGGCTTTGCTGTTGGTGTAGAAACAAAATAACTTTATAAACAACTTATTTAACTGGTGTATAGTACATAATGTATAGTGTATTATATTTTAAACTGCTCATAATTCATACTGAGAACAACTTATGACCAATTCAATAGACCTCTTCAGCGATACAGCGGCCATTTTGAATTCTATTGTCTCAAATTGCTATTATGGGATGCTCAGGGGACAAATTAGTATGTATTTGCCCCCTGAGCATCCCATAATGGCTATTTGAAACAATAGAATTTAAAACGGCCACCATATTGCTGAAGAGTTCCATTGGCACGCTAAGGCCCACGACAAATGGACAAAACTGATCTTAGAAAATTGTATAATGTACCTTGTCCTACTTTGGTATATTTGCCATTCATTCTCAATTATGAAACTTAAAGAGCTTGGTCAAAATATTAAAAAACAAACAGCAGCAATTATTTATACAGCCAAACCCCTCCTTGGGGACAGAAGAAAGTGGATGTTGTAGAGAGGTGGCCGTTAGTGGAGGTTTGACAGTGCATAGTTTAAAAGGCCAGTCAGTTGGAACCACATTTAATAACACAGACATTTGCAAACAACTTGATAACAGTGTACAGTACCTTACATCTTTTAGCACTTTGAGATAGTAGTGTCCTAAATACAGAAATGATGGGGAGTAGTATGGATCCAACTTGGCTGCCTATAAACATATCAGACTAATGATTTACAATTTATTGGTTTTCTGTGAAGCGTGTTATGCAATTACCCACACAACTTATTTTAAACTTTCATTTTTAAGCCTTGTGACAATATCTTTTTATTGAGTGACTGCATTGGGTGAATCCAACAATGAGTTCTAGAGAAAAAGAATTGTAAAAACCTACTTTGTACCTGTAGATGTGACTACAACAACAAAAACAACTTTATTTGTACTCATTCCGCTAGAAAATGAACAGAAATAAGTTCAAAATAGAAAGAGTACATGGCTGACCGAAATGAGCAGCCATCTTTAGTGATTTGTGAAAAGTTACATGACTATATTGAGCAGCTTTTTGGCTGGGACATTTTTGGAAAGAAGACAAGCATGTCACAGTCCATTGACAACAATTATTAAAATATTTAAATTATTATATTTAACAATTATTCTGTAAGAACGCATTGGATATGAGATGGTAGATGGCCAACAAGGTGCTATGCACCTCATTGGCTATAATCATCTCATATGTGGAACAAGCATGAGTGGAATAATTGGTGTATTAAAAACGCCCCCAAAATATAGAAAACTGATCTAAAATTAAAATAAAAACACCCCCAAAAGCTCATACGTATGCTTAGCATATTTGTGGAGCATGGTGTAATGGTTCATAACCCATGATGGCTAAGCCAATGAAAACTCTCGAATTGCATTATCCAATGATCCAGTTTTTTAATAAAATATAATACTACCTTGTTAGCTTAAATATGTGTGCCTCCTATACTGGCAATCATCTACCATTTATTCTGACTTGCTAAAGTAGTTCTGATGGTAATCAGCAAAGTCAAGTTTTCCGAAGTGAGACTGAGATCAAGGGGTCTTGTATCTATGTTCTGCGCTGCTCGCAAGTTTATCAGAATTCAAGTTATGTTGTTTTATTTGTGACTTCTACCTTTAAAAACTGAGCAAGGCACTTTTTCTTGTCAGCTCTAAGATTTCCATTCATTTCCCAGTACAACTTGCCAAGAAGAAAATAATAAAAGGCACAGTCCTTATTCCTCTCTATTGCTTCCAAAAACCTACAATCAAAGTGACACAAAGTCAAATGATTTTTTTTTCTTTTTTGAAAAGTAACTATTAAATTCCTGATATGTCATTCCAAAACAATTGGCACAAAGGTACGTTGCATCATTCCCAAAGTATTGTAGCTCAATGAGTGTTATAGTATTGATTTAATATACCTCAATTCTGCATCATCAAAATACCCTTCCCGAAAGCTGATTTGACCCTGAGAAATAAAAAAGAAAATAAAGCTTTAGTTCAGTTAATGATGCAAATGAAAAAGCAAGAGACAGAATTACATGTATATATACATGAGCCTACAAGTCTACAAAGAAGTTACCTGTAGAATGCGTATTACAGACATAAACTTAGAGACTAAAAGTTTCCCAGAAGATGAAACTACTTCAATCCGCATTATACCTGCAAAGCCAGAGCTGAGGGATAACTCTTATCAATTCTCAAAGCTTTGGCACAAATCTAGAAAAAGGAAAAACAACATTCATTCCAAATTTATAACAAATTGTTAATAAAATAAATATTAGCATCAGTTTTTGTAATACAATCAAACCTGATTCATATGGACACCACAATGTATTTGAGTGTCCGTATTATGACAGTGTCCACAACGAAAGTTTAGACTTTCTAACCATACAGGTAGTCTCAGCCTGCAACTCATATACAACTGATTTGAAATTTCCCAATTTATTTTACCACAAATCGCACTCCACACAGTCCTACAAGGAAGAGTCTGTGTTTGAGCCTAGTAACCCAACAGGATGGTGCTTATCTTCATTTTCTTGAAGTATGAAGCAACTAGGGATTTTTCTACTCCCCTCTGTATAGAATGAAAGTTCAGCAATGGGACACCCCCTGCAATAAAATACCAATTTGAACACCTGGCAGCTGGGGGGGGGGGGGGGGGGGGTATGTGAGAGTAACCTGTCTTGCCCTAGAATGCGACACAATGACCCTGTCTAGGACTGTAATGAACCTGGGCTGTTCAATCCAGTGTCGCATACACTTCTGACTATCTCACAGTCACTCACGTAGATAGCAAGACAAAATTAGGTTTTCACCCTTGATCTCAGTTCTGATAGAAACTCCATGAAAAAAGAATACTCACCTGTGTTGCCTGTGTAATATCGCCAAGAGTAAGCAATGTTTGACCAAGTCCAGTTAGAGTATCCACCTCCTCTTCAGCTGTGACATCTGACAACAACTGAAATTAGAGGAAATGTAAGTGAATACAGAAAAAAAGGTAGACACAGCACTTCTGAAGTATCAACTGAATACAAGCCTGACCTTCTCATAAATGTCTCTTGCCATTGTTGCAGTTGCTGGGCCCTGTTTTTGAAGAGCCTCTGCTTTGGCTAAGCTGTTAAAAAACCAAAAACAACAAGCAAAGATTAACAATTTTAGTAAAAATATACTACTGAATGTACATGTATGCTACAGTCCTTTTAATAACTGTCATGTATTAGAAGGCTTTGATTGACTACAAATCAAAGCTTACAATGTTTTTCCAGAAGCAAACACAAGCAAAGATAATCCTTATCAGAAATCATGTAAAGGACCAAATTAAAGCCATGTAGTATACTGCCATAAATAACAGACATTTGAGCTCTAAACACAGGAGAATTGTAAAATAACTTGTGCTTTCCACAGTGACTTTCCACTGTGTTTTGAGACAATAATTCAATAACAGTAGATGACATTGGTGTTCTAACTTAATATTTGTAATTTCCTTGCATGACAAATAATTTAAGGTTAAAAAGTGTTGTTAGTACCGGAGCCTTCAGGTATTTTAATTGGAATTTTTACACTACAAGCAAAGTTGTCAAGGCTATTAGAAACAACAACCATGAACAAAATGTTTTTCAGAAGAGGCTGATGTTTGACAGGATGGCAAGACAATTGTAGTACCATGTAAGTACTGTTAGTCAAGGGCATACACAGTTTACCTCAACATTCTCTGCAGTTTCTGTCTGTTATCAGGTGTGGATGAGTTTATACAGTCAAGACCTGAAAATTAGTCGTTAAAATAAGAAGAGCATTACTAACAATGAACTTCTTCAAAGGAACACAGGACTAAGATTTTGTCCCATCTGGGAAACTGGTCAGTTACAGTGTAGTTGGGACAAGAGGTTTTGTTTTTGTATTTGACGTATTCTTTGCTAACAAAATCTCATTATTTTTGTCTTGAAGACAGAAAGTCCATAAATTCCAAGAATGACGTCTATTATTCATGTCAAGATGTTTTAAAAATGATGACAGAGAAAGCTGAATTTGTAAATATATTATGTGACTTCTTTCAGCCTATGATTATTAGTTATAACAACACTAACTTGTGTTATGACACAAACCTTTCTTTGCACTTTTTACAGCTCCTTGATAGTCATGAAGACTGAGCTGTGATTGACAGAATGACAGCCATCCAAAAGGAGAGTCACTGAAAGCCTGTAAACCTTTAATCAAACAACACTGATTTTAATTAGGCACTCAACTGCAGTTTTCCTTTTTACTACTCACCATATTGGAAAGGGTACAAGAAGGGTTTGTAAACCACTCCCCAAAGACAAGTCATTAAAAGAAATACTTTTTTGAGTGATATGGAATGCGTGTGATATTAATATTACCTTTTTAAATTCATAAATTGTGATACATTATCATTTGCTGTTACCTTTACGAGTTTTTACACTAAGACAGGGGTTTCATTACCATTCTCAGCAGGAGGACAACTGATTTTCACAGGCAGGCAAAACTAATTGAACTGAACTTTTTAATTAGAAAAAACTTTTAACTAGATGGTCAAACTAGATGGTCAAACAAGTTGGGCAAAATCATCCTCACAGCCGGTCAGCTTCCCTGGTGCCTGGCCCTTAATGAAACCCCAGTAAGATATGGTTAAAGATGGTCCAGTATTCCCCCAATATATAAGCTAAAAATCTATTTATCAAAATGGAAAATAATGATGATTCTTTCTTTTTCTGTGGATACTGACTGACGTCAATCCGGATAGCGTTTACTCTCTGCATACCTTTTTGTAACAATGCCTTTGCCATCAAAAACTCTTTCTGATGAAGCAAAACACTTCCTAGTCCAACCATGCCTATCCCAGATCCAGGCTTCATGTGACACAGCCTCTGAAATACATCTGTCATCTCTGGTGTAGCTGTAAGTACAACCACAATGATTCCATATGGCATCACCTTCAGCCACTCATTCAATGGATAAAGATAAGAGGGCCAATGTGTTCTCAACACTGTAGCCCTCTTCATAGAGTTACTATAATTATATATATATGTATTTACAGGAGCCAGTAAAAAAAAAATGAAACTTACGTGTGGTACACAGTAAATTTTTATAATCAACGGATAATTATTCACATTTACTGTTTAGTAACTTTCACAATGAAATATTAGCTACATCTCCACTTAGCTATCATCAATTTTGTGCTTTTTTATCTAGCAGGATCAACAAGATAAAAAGTAAGTACAACACAAGTGGCCAAATAAAATAAAGTAAAATCTGGATCACTGTGTTGTCATTATGGTGTGGGACATGAGTTTTACTCTAACATGTACAGTTCCTTTCTAGTCCACCCCCAGGAGTATTAACTAGTACTCAAAAACTGTAAATTAGACACTCCTGAGGGCAATCTGACAAAATATTGTTCAGGGGAGTAGCAATACTCTTGACTGCATTGTGCTCTGTAGTGCACATCAATATGGGCTATGTTCGCCCATGTTCAGAATTCACAAGGTAATTCTGTTGGTAATTATCATCCTTAGTTTGTAAAATAAGCATAAGTGAGCATTTCCAGTGCACCATCCTATTAGGGGAGCTGGGATGGTGCTTTGGTGACAGGGCTCTCCTCCCACCAATGTAGCCCAGGTTCGATTCCGGCCCAGTGCCATAAGTGGGTTGAATTTGTTATTTTTTCTTGCCTTGCTCCAAGGGTTTTTCTCTGGGTTCTCCGGTTTTCCTCCCTCCACAAAAACCAACCCGATCCGAATGGGGTCACCACCTTATCGTGGTGGAGCGGTTTGTGTGTCTCAATGACCCCTAGAGCTATGTCGGCTGGAGTCTTGTACTCCTGGTAGGGCCACCCATGCCGAACAGGTCGAAGGGTAGAGACCAGACAAAGAGTGACCCCCTGGTCCTCCAGGTTGAGGGTTGGGCATAGGGTTAACAACCCCACCCCATAAAAAACAATTTGTTACAGAAACTGGAAATGTGGACAATGATACAACACTAGCTGGGGGTGTCACTGCTGGGGCTGCAATGACGCTCTTGGGTCAAAGCCAGCGAGAAGCCCAAAGGCCGATGGACCCCATGGTAGCCCCCAAGCGACAGATGACCATCGGTTGCTGGAATGTGAGGACCATGGCAGAAGCAACATGGGCAGGGCAGGTAGCCAAGGAGATGTCGGACTATGGAATTGAAGTGCTAGGGATAAGTGAGGCCAGATGGAAAGGGATGGGATCAGTAACACTACAGAGTGGTGAGACAGTGGTATACTCAGGAGATGACGAGGTGCACCAGGGAGGAGTAGCCATCATGATGAGTGCGAGAGCAAAGAGAGCCTTGATGGAATGGATGCCGATTAGAAAAAGAATCATCACAGCACAATTCTACTCGAAATACAAAAAGCTGACAGTGATACAAGCATATGCACCAACAAATGATGCGGTGGACGAGGAAAAAGACAAATTTTACAATCAGCTGCAAGACACTGTTTCAAGCTGCAACAGACATGATATGATTGTGGTGATGGGCGATATGAATGTCAAAGTGGGAAACAACAACACTAACAGGGAAGAGGTTATGGAGAAGTTTGGCATTGGAGTCATGAATGACAATGGGGAGAGGTTATGCGACTTTGGTAGTGCAAATGGATTAGTCATCACTGGAACGATATTCCCACACAAAGAGATCCATAAGTTGACCTGGAGGTCACCAGATGGGAGGACGCTAAACCAGATTGACCATGTCCTAGTAAATGGACGCATGAGAACATCAATCCTTGACACCAGAGTTATGAGAGGAGCAGACATATACAGTGACCACTACCTTGTGAGAACCAGAATAAGATTGAAGTTGGAAAGGATTGAGGGGAAAAAGATAGCAAGGGAAAGGTTTGACATATGCAAGCTGCAAAGTGAAGAGATTACGAGGAGATATGACATTGAGGTGAGGAACAGGTTCGAAGCCCTAGGAGATATACAGGATCCAGAGGAAGAGCACGATCTGATTTTAGCAACATATAGGGAGGCTGCAAAGAAAGTTATCGGGAGGTCTAAAAAGCAGAGCAAACCGTGGATAGGTGACAAAACATGGGAAAAGATCAAGGAGAGGAAAGAGGTAAAATTGAAAATGGAGGGTGCTAGATCGGAACAACTAAAACAGAGAAGGAGAGAGGAATATGATGCGAAGGACAAGGAAGTGAAAAGGAGTGCTAGGGAGGATAAGAGGAAATGGATAGAGAAGAGGGCTGCAGCAGCAGAAAAGGCCGCTGAGAATGGTTGAAATAAGGAACTATACAGCATAACCAAGACAATAGCTGGAGAACGGAGGAGACAAGTAGGCGTGAAAGACAAACAGGGAGTGCTTAAGACAGAAATGCAAGAGAGGCTGCAGAGATGGGTAGAGCACTTTAGTGAAATATTAAACAGAGATGACCCAGTGAATGCTGTGGAAGAGGATGAGATAGATGAACCAGAAGAGATTGGAGAAATAGATTTAGGAAGATGGCGATTACAAGAGGTTAAGGACGCACTAAAGGGGACAAAGCCAGGGAAAGTGCCTGGAGTAGATGAAGTGGGCCCAGAGCTATTGAGAGCAGACATGGAAGCCACTGCACATAGGTTGACTAGATGCTCTAACCGTCTTTGGGAGACTGAGAGATGGCCAAAAATGTGGAAGAAGGGACTGATTGTCAAGATATTTAAGAAAGGTGATTTGCGGGATTGTAACAACTGGAGAGGAGTGACTTTACTACCCGTAACAAGAAGATCTGTTAGATCTTATAACCGCACTTTAAAAATGAAACGGTTCGCTTAGCACTACCGTCGGAACGCAGTGCACATTCCAAAGCAGTCATTGATGATTCTTTTCTTACTGTAGACGTCACATCACTTGATCAACACAAACTGTATTATTGCACCATCAGTGGTAGCCGTTGACAAATCTCCGATGACGTAATGGTCTTAATCTAGAACTTTCTTCGGGATATGTATGGGCATGAACGATATGAACGAAACAATAATAACACTATTAACAACAGCTTTCTTTCTTAAAAGTCATCATTAAATTTAATTGGTGTTTTCCACGAGTAAAGGGCTAGCAAAGTAGTCACACAAGTCATATAAAAAAAACCCCTATCCCGACCGATGTATCGATTTTGGTCACTCTAGTGACCACATATTGAAAACGTGACAGAAAATTGGCGTTACTTTTGATTCTCACGAAATTTGTCATATCCCCCCCTCGGGAGAATTTTGTTAAGTTAGCTAATTTAGTATGCAAGCCACTGTAATGGCGGTTGCCATGGCGAAATGTTTATTTGCTCAAAATTGGGGCAAAATCTTTCGGAGATGGAAATCAGGACATTTGTAAGGATACAGAAAGTAATTTGGGACCAGTTGCTGGCTTCTAAGGCTGAATTTATCCAGAAGTAAGCTGTATTTTCGTTTTCGTGCCGAAAGCAACGCGATGAAATATTATCGGTTTGTTCTGCTGTCTTGTTCTGTTTTTTCTCTTGGTCTTTTTTGTAGCCCGCCGAGGCCAGTCTTTGGTCTAAATCAGTTGAAAAAAGTTCAAAAAAGATGTTCCCATTCAAGTGTAAGCTCTCAGGCGATAATTCTGGAGTTTTTTGGCCGAAACGTTGGCTTTGTTATGTTCGTGTTTTTTGGTTGCTATGGGCGACCGTGGCTTCCTTTGTTAGGTCAAGTCTGGGGAGTGCGGTCACAAAAAATTCTAATTAATTCTGATTTTGTTCGATTTCGCTGAAATTTTAATTAGATTTACCACCTGCCAATGTGTGGTAGCTATTAACGCTTAAGTGATATATCGCTTCGAAATCAGGGTTTTGAAGAGATTTTTTTGCAACGTGTGGGATCGGCGTGATTTTGTAATCGGAGGTTTTTTGTTGACCCCGAAGGAAAAAATACCCGGAAAAGGTCATTTCATCGATGATTCAAACGAATATAAATATGTATATGTTCCGAGCGAAATTTCTGCTGAAAAAATATAATTTTTGACGAACGCTGGGCTTTTAATTTTTTTCCCGCAAAAGTCAGTATTGGAGATGAGATTTATTAATGTTTCAACAGCTTTTGGCAAGTAAACATCACAGGTTGCGTGACTCAAAATTTGGCCTAGTGAAAGCTTGGGTCTGGTCGCCTACAAATCAAAAAAAAAACACGGGTAAACCATGAACCGCGCTTGGCCCATGGCCGCACCGTTAATTAGTCAGATATTCTGTAGGATGCTGCTAGAGAGGATCAAGAGAGGTGTAGACAAGAAGCTTTGAAAGGAGCAGGCTGGGTTTAGATCAAAGAGAAGTACAACTGAACAGATCTTTACACTAAGAAACATCTTGGAGCAGGCAAATGAGTGGAGGGCGGGTCTGTATGTGCACTTTGTGGATTTTGAAAAGGCCTTTGATTCGGTACACAGAGAAAGCCTATGGAACATTATGAAAAGCTATGGGATACCACATAAGATGGTGAGAGTGATCGCAGGCATATACCAGGGCTTCGAGTGTGCAGTTGTTGATGGAAGTGAGACATCAGAATGGTTTAAGTTCAAGACTGAAAAAGCAGTAAAGCAGGGGTGTGTGATGTCAGGATTCTTATTCTTACTGGACTTACACTGGACCATGAGGGAGGCAACAGCAGACAAGAGAAGAAGAATACGGTGGAATTTCACAACGGTGCTGGAGGATCTTGACTTTGCGGATGATATTGCACTACTGTCATCCAAGATTAGCGACCTGCAGGAAAAGACTGGGAGACTAGCAGAAGAAGCAGCCAGAGTAGGCCTCAAACTTAATGCAACAAAGTGTAAAACACTGAGGACTGAGTTTGCTCATAGTTCAGAGGACGTCGCGGTTAATGGTGAGGAAGTAGAAGACATTGAGGAATTTGTATACCTAGGTGCTACAGTAAACAAAGGAGGAGGCAGTAGAGATATTACAAACCGACTGCAGAAGGCACGTGGAGCATTTCAGAGACTAGGGAAGGTATGGGCAACCAGAGGAATAGGAAGGAGAACCAAGATACGCCTATTCAAGACTTTAGTTTGACCAGTCCTGCTATATGGCTGTGAAACATGGAAGATCATTAAAGCTGATGAACGAAAACTGAACAGTTTCCAATGCCAGTGCCTGAGACGGATACTGAGAATTAGATGGCAGCAAAGAATTACAAACAAGAGAGTGGTTGAAATGGCAGAGGTCAACAACATAAGCTGCGAGGCACAATGGAGAAGGTGGAACTGGTTGGCACACATACTCAGGAGAGAGGGTGCAAATAACTGCTTCACAGCATTTGGATGGACACCAGAAGGTCGAAGAGTGAGAGGGAGGCCAAAGACAACTTGGAGAAGGACGATGGAAAAGGAAAGAAACAAGGCGGGGTGGAAGAGCTGGGAAGTAGCCAAAGCGGTGGCACGGAACAGGGAGTGTTGGTCGGAAAGTGTGACGGCCTTATGCGCCTACTGGCGCAAAGAGAAATGATGATGATGATGATGACAAAATCCAACACTCCAAATTCCAATTCGATCAGGAGAGATGACCAGCATAAAAACCAGCTGCTAAAGCTGATGTGGTTTCCTCTCTAAATAAAGTAATTTTATTTTTTTATTTTATTTTTCTATATCTTATGAATTACTGCCAGTAATGATCAATAATTGACCATTACTGGCAGTAATTAATAAAGTGTAAACTATTTACACTCACGTGCAGTTATCAAAGACTGAAGAAAATCCTTTCCCAATAATTCAAATGCAAACGTTGAAGTAGGAAACAACTTCATCATAGATTTAGCTTCATCACAAATCTTCTGTCTTTCATCATTGAACAATTCATCATCTTCACCAACCTGCACATGATCAGAAGAGATCTGGATCAACAATTTTCACAAAATACTACATTTTTAAGGTCAATAAAAAAAACTATCAGTAGAGTAAAAAGTACAAACATTGAATTTACATACACCTTAGTATACACCTGATCGCAAAAAGACATTGTCTGAGCAAAAGTATAAAGTTAACCATAAACTATATGACTATAGAATTATGGGAAGACTGAAAAAGCATGCACATTATCATGAATATTGAAAATTGTTTCCTCATGGCATTTTATGATCACAGTTCAGCTACCCAAAGTGGTAATTTAAAGAAAAAATAGAAACTGTCCATGCCTTCCCAAAAGGTAGCTAAGTTAGTGGAAAACAAAAGAAAATTTGAACATTAGAAGCTTTAAGATATGCCCAAGTTTGCAACAGTATAGCTGGTGAACACGAGATCCCTTTTAATCAAGAGATGATCATCATCTCTTGGTTTTAATGCAAATACACAGTCTATAAGAATGCAAATTAGTTTTAGTTCGTAAGTTTCCCAGAAAACCACTGTGTCATATCGTTTATGGTTTAGACCTTTTTCATGACAAATTTCTTCAATTAGGTGTATACTACTTAACAAATAAAGAAGCCTCGACTGTGCTCTGTTCTGTTGTAAAGCACGCAGGAAGCGGTAGAGCACGAAAGAAGTGTAGGGGAAAACACAAGATGTAGTCAAGTGTTTTCCTACTTCTTGAATGCTCTATCGCTTCCTAAGTGCTTTACAACAGAACAGAGCACAGTCAAGGCTTCTTTATTTGTTTTATGATAAAGAATCAGATAATTTCCCCACGCATTCGGCTGAATTTTCCAACCAAACTTTTCCTTTTCCAAACGAGCAAAAGTGGCGTCAGCCGTGCACTGTTCTCTGATAAAGCACGCTAAAATAAGCCAATCACAATCCTTGTTAGAATTGTTCAAATAATGTGATTGGCTAATGAAGCGACAGCTGTCAATCACAAACTGGACTTCAGCTAAGCTTTCAGTTTCGAGTAGTTTGAGCGGCTTTTGAGAGAAGAACGATGCCTTCAAAGTTCGCTTTTAAGTTAATTTTTAATATGGATCTAAAGGCAGGTAACAGTTTATAGTCCAGAGGAATCCGGCCGTATTGTGGCCCATGAAAACGAGCACTTTTCCAGTCAAAATTACGAAATGCGGAGCTCAAAGCTTGTGGATAAAAATGCGAAATGCCGAGTTGAATTTGAAAGGAGCTACAGTTATTTACGGCTTGTAGTCGCATGCAGCAAGATTGCCCGAACTAGCATAAAAGTTAAAAAGACTTAACGGCTCCCACTGGTTCTACTCCGAGCACAGAAGAGAATATCAGAGCACGTTTTGCACTGACCACTTGTCGGTTTACTTTGCTGAGATGACCGGAGAACAAGCATTACTACACTGCATGTAAGTGTTGTTTGAGCAATTGAGCATTTTTAATTGTAAATTTACAAAAATAAAGCTCATCATAAACAGAGACGGTTCAATGGTTGTTTTCTGTCGTTGTTTTGCTTCATAGTATAATTTCTGCCTTCGTAACAAATATAATGTCTTTATCGAAGCACTGTTTAGGTTGAGAATTTGTTTATTTCGCTACAGCTGTACAACTTTTGTCAGCGGGAATCTAGCAAAATTTGTTATTTTAGTACAGTTTTAACACTACTGTTGCTAACAATGGTCTCTGTGAGCCATATTTACTGCAGAAAAATAGCTCACTTCCACTGTGTTTGTCTGAGTCACAGGGGATATTTAATTTGGGTAAAATTTGTCAAAATTCCGAAGTGAAAATTTGGAAGCCAACTTACCGTCATCAACCCGTGCTCTGTTCTCTGATAAAGCACGCTGTTTCAGCCAATCAGAGTGCGCATTATATGGAAACTTTATTATAAATACATTTAACAAAAGCTCCAGTATAACAAAAACAACTAACAATCCTATTTCTAAGTAAGTTTAAACTCAATACACAAAGAGCTTACTTTACATCTCCTCCTACAGAGAAGTAAAAGATTCCTTACTTAGTGAGATGTTTTAAGTGAACATGTCTATAAATATTGTAATTTACCTGGTGTTTCACTAAAAATCTGAGGTAATTTTCAAAGTGTATCTCAAGCTGTTTGTTTGGCTCTTGAGACTGGTTACCATGAACAACTTTCTCATATGCTGCCTGTAACTAAAAGAGATCACAGAAATGAAGCTGGATTAGTGTGTTTAGCAATAACAAACTTGTTTAGCTGTGCTTTCAGGCAAAATACTGAAAAGAAGAGAGTCACCATTTTGAGATTACAACAAGGATATGTATACTAATTTAAAAATTTGCTCTACAATGTGCAGTTCCAGAAAAAAAATCAATATCTCCCTCCTCTTCCAGAGAATAATATATAGATTTAGGCCAGCCTAAAAGCGTAGCTCCTGGGCCAGGTTATTTAAAGCCCGATTAAGCTAAGCCAGAAAAAGGTAGAATTTTGATTTGAGTTTTGTAACTTTGCAGTGAGGTTTTCTGTATATTGTTTGACCTTCTGTTTTGAGTTTTAATAATCACCATATACACAAAACAAAACAGCAAAACACATTTGTACAGAAGGAAAAGTTATAATTCGGTTAGCTTTTAATCCTGGGTTAGCGTTAACCGGCTTCCGAACAATCCTGCCCTGTTTCCAACAAGTTAACCTAATATGAGCCCGCGATTCAATCGATAACCAGCACTTGGTCAGCGGTCAACTTTAAAAACACGTGACCTCGAGGAGCTGTAAACTTGAGCCCGCGATATGGTCACGTGATACTGGTCAGCGGATACCTTGTTTTGACAGGTGTCAATTGATCATAACATGGATGTCCAATATCAAGGAGGTACACGGTAAACCAAGGCTGTATGTCTCTGTCAACCTATTATTTGGAGTATGGTCAACTCCGCCGTCGTCCTGCATACACGCCCACAAGCAATACCACTAGCCATGATAACCATGAGAAAATCAACTCATGGGTTTCCTTTTCTTTCTTATATTAGTATGGGGCTCCGCTCAGCAGCCCTTTGGGCCGCCGGAGCTCCGCTATTAATATCCATACTCCCCCCACAGAAGGGATTGAAATTTCCAAAGAGGTGGGGGGTCTTAGAAAAAAAATCCCAACTGTGGGCAAGGTATGGATATTTTCTGGAACTACACAATGTAATCACGGGAATATTATACTGGTACATGTACAAGGTAACTTTCTGAAGCAATGAAGGTCAGGAAAAAAGTTATGGATAACCAAGTAGACTGGTCTAGCTCTGATGCATCACCTGCGCTGAAACAAAGGTGTGTCATGGTCTTGAAGTTGCTATTGTGTTTGAAACACTTAAAACTACAGTGTATTATTAATATTTCTTAGACTTACTTTCTTAATTCCACTCTCTTCCAATGGTCTCTGGAAAAAACACTCATGATTAATACCATTAGTGACCACAAAGAAATTAAATAAATGGCTAGAATATAACAAGATGTCAAACTCATACCCAATGACATCTGTTGTACTTTAATAACGCTGAACAAATCAACCAACCTTTTCAAGAATCCCAACAATTCCTGTCCAGATTTTTAATTGTTCTGCAGTGTTCCCAGTGGCAATTGCAATCTCCTCCCAAATTTCTGCTGCCTAAGTTAACAACAGGTATGTTGTTATTACAATTGACGCACCCAGTCTGAGCTTGGGCTACACAAAACTTCCACAGATACTATAAACATAGATGGGTTCAATTAACTTGTTCATTTGTGTAAGTAAGAAACAGAAATCAAATTATCTGCAGTGATACCCACATCAACCAAGCCCACCAATAAAATTCTGGGTAAATTTAAAGAGTGAAAACTGTAGACATTACCAACTGCTACAGTTATCTGAAAAATAATTATCAATCTTAAGATGCCATGGCTGTGCACCATCAGAAAAAAAATATTAATTTTAACCATTTCTATTGTTTTAACATGCAAATGCTATTGTTGAATCTTAACAGAATTTTCTTGGGTGGCCATGGTTGGAGTAGGCACACTGTAAGAATCAAAAGGAGATGCTAAGAGCAAACACTGAAAAAAACTTGCTCATTGTAATACATGTCTTAGTTGTGTTTTTAAGAACAATGAAGCACAGCTCATGATTAGCTAAGATGGGTGACCCATGTTTTGCATTATGCACTCATTCATGGCTCAGTTCCAATAGCCTTTGAAAATGGATTTACAATAAATGTTGAGAGGCACAGCTGAAAGCACAAAATTGAATGTATAACTTTCAGATCATATATACAGGGGTGTAATGTTTATATTTTAAATGACGTACCGTTATGAATTCACCTTCATTGTCATGAAATTCAGCAAGTTTGGTGGCAACTTCCATCCATTTAACCTTGTCACTGTAAACACAGAGGGTTAAATATCATGTTGTTGCTCAAATACATCATTTGACCAGCGTACAGAAGGTCGTGGGTTCAACTCCCTCCTGGAATCTTTTGAAAGTTCCACATTAATTCATTCCCTGAATTTACATTTTCTTATTGAAGGGAAAAATAACCTTTGGATTTAAACATGTCTTGGTTGAAAACTTTGATTTTCCTTGGAAACTGTAGAAAAATTATTGCTTCCAAAATCCTGAGGATTCAATTAGGACCAAATTTTAGGCATTGAATGGGGCAGTTCTGTTTGACTGGAAGAATCTTGGAAAAGAATTACATTAGAACCCCAGTAACTTGAACTCTGAAGGGAAACGAAAAACTGTTCGAGTTAGCGGGGTTTCAAGTTATCGGGGTCGATTAAAATATTCAATTTTCCAGGTTAATAATTAATAGTTTATTGATTTTCAGCACTTTGGTGTACAATACAGTGCAAATTAAACTTATTTCACAAGAAACTGATACATTTTGTAACAACTGTAACACTGCATCCGGTATGACTCTTATGATCGCTAAATAACTGTCCAATACGTGATCTGCTCATTGCACTAATTAAAATCAAATTGCTCCAGTCTTTGTCCTAGTGTTAGAATTCGACCACACGATAAGATAAGCTAATGGGATATCTCAATGGGCATCCATGGCGAGTCATAAGAACCAGAATTTCAAGTTATCGGCGGGGTAAATTTTGATCAAGGGAAACGAAATTTAGTTCGAGTTAGCGGCATTTTCAAGTTATCCAAGTTCGAGTTAACCAAGTAAAAATGACTGAAAAGTTGGGTCAAATCCAAGGGAATTGAGACTCAGTTCGAGTTAGCGGGGGAGTTCGAGTTACCGGGGTTCTACTGTATGTACAGTGAAGGCACAGTTACAATAATCAGTTTTGTTGCACCTATGCATGACAAGTTGCTCATGGCATTGCCTAATGTAACACCCCTGAAATGATCATGTCTCACACTGTTTTCATTGCAGTAATCACTGCAAAAAGTAGAACCTGATTCCACAAGTAAGTTTCATGCAACACATACTGCAAAGAAAACATTTTGAGGCATGTTTATTTATGGGGATCTATCATACTGGGCAATTTTTCATGCAACTTTTGTGGCAACAAATTCACAAGACAAGTTGCAAGAAATAATGCTCAGTGCAGCAGTGCCTTGAATACATTCTGTCAACTTTCTGCACATGTATCTGGAATTAAATAAATTACTCTGACTGCACACTTAAACAGTGTCAAGAATCAAGGTCCAAAAGTCATCAGAATTCTTCAAATTTGTCTCGCAAATCCACAATGGTCTTTAGTTAACTATTAAGTTGCTAAAAAACATTTTGGATTTGCGAGACAAAAGTAGCCATGGTGAAAGGCTCAACTTTAATTAATGGAATAAAATGATAAAGGAAAGACAAAACAAAGAGCTCTAGACTAACTGACTTCCTATCTCATCTTCTTTCACTTAAAATGCATGGAAATAAAAAAGCAAACATGCAGTAGATATGGACATTGTACCTCTCATACATGTGCAGTAACTTGGTGTAAACTTCAGGAAGTTCAGCATTTAATTGAGGGTTGTCTTCTTTCTCAGAGAGGGCAGCAAGACCCTGAAAAAGTATGGCAATTGAAGCAAAGCAAATAGGCTGCAACTATAGTACCATTCAGACTTAATAAGTCATGACTGAGTACCATGACTGAGTACCATGACCTGTACCTAACTGTACCAGCATACTGCAACGAATGTTGTCCACACATAGCATGTGCTTGATGATGGGCTTAGTAAAAAATAAATAATTTAAAAATCAATTACTAACGACATTTCAAGAGGAAGCTGCATTTGCACTAGCTGGTTTTCAAGTGGGTCCTCTATGCGGGGCAAACAGGAATTTAGAAGAGAAAAACCTGATGAAAATCCTCAAACAAAGGTGAGAACCAACAACAAGCATCGTGTACACCTTTCTCACTTCAACACATGCTGTCTACCAGTACTGTCATTAACATCCTGTTTACATGAAAGCAGGGTGCCCGGCCTTGTCATGTTACCCCACTAGAAGAGTTAAAACATAGCTCGCATTTACATGTAACTCATCTAAACAAGATAGCCAGTAAGCTATCTTTTAAGCAGTCACTATGCACCACAAACAAGATGGTGGGTAAAAGAAACGTTTTGGCAGCAACTTTAATTTTTTATCACTCATCCACTAGCAGCTACTCTTCAGTCTGTGGGACTATTATTTTGCACTCTACTAATTAAGCGTAGTCACTAGACACAGTTGACATTAAAAGCTGCCTTGGAATTTACAGTGTAATTTATCCTTTTTTTCTTATATGGGAGAGGGTCACTCCAAAAAGCTTACCTTTTTATCACCACCTATAGCAAGTAAACATTTGCTTTTTCCACTCACCAGAGTTTCAGCCTCTAAAGTACCTGTTATCCTGAAGAAATTCGTCTTGAAAGAAGCCCAAAATTTGACTTTGGACACCACCATTTTGAAACTGTACTTAGCAGCCAGGCTGTGGTTAAATGTATGTGATCACTCCATCCAACTCAAAATTGATAGGAAGCAGAAAAATCTGCAACTGACTTGGCATCCCTCACAAGGTCAGCAAAATGTATTTTTCCAACTGACTATCCATTTCACTATTTTCAGGGTTTGGAACACATTTGGCTTGAAATAATATGGCTCAAGATCAGCCACAACATAGTGTGGTAGTTTAAAGGCTTGTCAGAAACCATGAACAAAATCTCTTGGAGGAAATGACATCACAAAAACGCTGCCTGGCTGCTGAGTACTGTTCAAAATGGTGGCAATGATGTCAAATTTTGGGCTTCTTTGGAGACAAATTTCATAAGGAAAACCTGCACTTTAGAGGCTGAAACTTCGGTGAGTGCCTAGACTTAGTGCAAGGTTTATAATTTATTTTGGAGTGACCTTCTCCTTTAAATGAGTGAAATAATGTATATTACTAATAAAAGTAGTTTACGGAGTTTCCTCACCTGCCAAGCAAGAAGCTGTGTCTCGTCAGATTCAATTGCTTTCTTGTAAGCCATATAAGCCTGGTCAGGTTGGTTCAACTCTGATGCACATTTCCCAAAGAACACCAAGGCAGTGTAATTGGTTTTATCTGCCTTCAACACAGCCTACAAGTGCAGTGACAAGACCTCAATGTAAAAACCTTATAATTTGGAGCATGCATAATTGAATAGTCCTGAAAATAAAACTTGAGGATATATAATGTGCTTTAAAACAAGAAAGTCCATTACGCTTTTTAATGGTAACAATAGTAAGCCTACTACATGTAGGTCACAATGTATGATTCTTGATGAGAGATTAAAAATATTTATTTGTCGTGATTTATATCAGAAATTAAGGTGGCTTAGTAAAGTCTTGAGATGGGGTGAATGAGCCCAACTTTTTAAAACTCTTTTCAAGATTTTTTCCCTTTCTCTTGAGGGAAAACTGGACACTAGTTGTTTTCTTCCAAAATCTACCCGAACAACAATACCTCAAAATGTCAGGACTTAGAAATTGGCCCTGATTAAAAGCTCATGCAAAGTAAAGTCTGAAAGACAGATTCTTCGCAAACGAAGAAAATGTGAAGTTTTGCTTATTTCGCAAAGCTCAGAATCTCTGAGGCTCTCAGACTGTTTTATACCAAAGGAAATTTTCGTGAAAAGTGCGTTAAAAAAGCTAAAGCTCCAAAGGTAAGAGAATTTAATTAATTAATCAATTAATTAATGTACCTTGCAGTGTTTAAGAGCTTCCTTATAATCCTTGTTTTTGATGCACTCTCGTGCATTTTTCAGGGAAGTCTTCACTTCCTTGGTCGCCATCTTGAAAACGTTCGCGGGCTCCGCTCTAGTCATGTACGACGTTGTGTAGGATATCACAAAACATCTCCTGGAGTCCGTGCGTGAAGTGCGGGGTCCTTATTGAAACCCGGTTCCCAAAGAAACTTTCCCTGTGTCAGTAGCTCCTCGTTTCATTTTTTGCGTGCTTATAGACCTCGACTCCGTTTTGGTCCATAAACATGCAAAAAAGAACTTAGCCAATATCCAGCCAACTTGACCTCACCCTTGGTCTATATTAACCCATATTTCTCGCCTTCATTTCATCTTTTGTATGGAAGAGAATGCAGCCGATAAGAAAGTAAACTTGAATATGGATTCTTAAAAGACAGCAGGGGCGGATTCACGATGTTAGAAGGTAGAACCATAGCAGATGGCGCAGACTACAGAAAATTGAGACAAATAGAAGCCACGTATGGAAAGATAACACACCTTGTTTCTTCCATAAAATTTCATCAGAACTGGGCGGGTCACATTGTGAGTGATATCAGAGGAGAGGGGTTATGTTTACGATCAATTCAAAAGCTTCAAGTCTCAAAAAGTCGAGGTATTTGAGGCCAATGAGCCAATTATATGGGTGCTTTTGGGTGTGTCAGATCTCTTTTGATCCAGAGTACTCTTCGGCAATTATATGAGGGTCTTCGTTTTGTGGTATTGTCATTCAAGAAAGCCACAAGTAGGACTAGTTAAAGTAATAATTAGATTTTATTACAAACCATTCATCAGACTATTTACTCTTAAATATTTACCACAGCTTTCTCTAAATGGTGCTATTCCAGGCGTTCAGATGTTGAAGGCTAAGAAAGGGTTGTGAGATTTTTACCCTAAAATGAATTTGCTGTTGAAATTGCAAACTTCATAGGTTTTGTCGAGAATTCCAAGTGCAACACAATCCGAAAGCCTGCAACAGGATAGCGTAGAACCATCATAAATTTCCAATCGCAGCCAGTTTTATCTCCTCTCTGGAACACCCGCACAAAATTTGTTGGTACCCAGTTAGCTACGTACACAAAAGAAAAGAATTTCCGTGTTGAGAACACAGCTAAATAATATGAAATCGTGGTGTGGACCAAAAGCTGGGAAATTTAGCCAGTAAAGGGGCAAAGTTGATTTACAATGTCATTTGAAGTAATACTGGTAATACATCAAACACGAAACACCGCGTTTGACCACATTTCTAAACACCAGGACCAGGTTGTTCAAAGCTCGATTAAGCTAACCTAGGATTAGCGAGAATTTTGATTTCAGTTTTGCGACGTTTCGATGAGGTTTTCTGGTTACATTGATTGTCCTTCAGTTTTGAGCTTGAGCAATCTCTAACTACACGAAACATTAGCAGTAAAAACCATTGCTATAAAGAAAAATGAATTCTTCGGTTAACTTTTAATCCTGGGATAGCGTTAACCGGCTTTCGAACAACCCAGCCCTGGAGAGTTGAAAATACGGTGTATTTTCGACGAATTTCGAGGTGTTTGGTAATGTGGTGAAACACGGTCTTGAGTGTTTTTTTTTTATGCCAATAATATGTTATAATTAATAACACATTAATTTTTAGCCTATCCCTATGTCAAAAACATTTACAGCTTCATTTTGCCTAGTTCCTAAGACTTGATACTTTACTGCAGTCAATCCATTTCAGGTCATATGGTCCGATGAAAAAAGTGCAGGCTTTCCTGGCCATTCATCTTGATTAGGTCAGTGATGAATTGACCGCGAGGGCCTGCGACAAACACTGTACAGGGACTAAGCAATGCTGCATGCTCATCGATACAGTAAAAGAGAATAAATTCAACTTGTTAGACATTTTAGCAAGCATTACATGTATCACTACAGATTTAAAGAAATTTGTCGTTGAACTTGTTCTAATTTGGCCTGCCTCTAAGGTAAGTCAAAATGCAATTGTCAAGTTTTTATTTTGCTTACTACACACTAAACCATCCTATCTTATAAGAGATCTACAATGGAGAACAGATGTCCTTGGGACAGTTCCAGGAATCCTTTCAAATTGGTGCGTTTTACCCTCGCCATCATTATTATGACCCTGACTCAGGAATCATATGGATGCTAAGGCATTTCTTGCCATGTTCAGTAAAGTCCATTTTTGAGCTAACCTAGACTGCTGAACAAAACGACTTAAGACACACCCGGGGTTTAATCAACGTTTTCAGCAGAAGGGCAACTGGTTTGCATAGGTCAGCAAAACTATTAGAACTGAACTTCTTTGTAAGAAAAACGTTCTGCTACATTGTCAATCCAGCTGGGCAAAATTGTCCCCACAACCGGTCAATTTGCCTGGTGTCTGGCCCTTAATGAAATTCTTGCTGATCTGTACAGAGTTAATCTCAATTTGAAGAAATATCTCCACTAATATCAGTGAGAACATGAACTACCTGCAACTTTGTGCATCACTTTTCTGCAGGTGTTTGTTAATAGTTTACTTCAGATTGAGACTAATGCTGTACAGTCATTCTTTAGTCTTTCTACTAAGCAGTCTTGGTTGACTGAAAACTGGAAGGTTAGCGGGGAGGGGAAACCATTCATTACCCAACCCTATCTTCTCTTACACCTCACATCTCTCAGTTCCATACATGTAAATTGTACAATCATATCATTAAAAGCCAGCTCAAACCTTGTTATCATTTTGTTCAAGACATTGCTCAAGGTACAAAACCACGCTAAACTGCATATCAAGATAAACCAACTCAAAATTAGTGATCCTAGATTTTAAACCTGCCTAAGAATATGCAAAGCCATGATTACATGCGATCATAAGTCTCCCGTGATGTGGACATCTCAGAACATGTAATCTTAGCAACAACAAATGAAAAGCCATCCTGAAATGGAAATGTTGAAAAATTATTAGAAGATAAGTAAAATGAAAAGCAATGATTGTAAGGCAAGCAAAGCACTACTATGTAGATGGTATTGTAATTCAAAGACCTTTTAGTATAAATCTACTAGGGCTCTATCACAAATGCCATTCCGTTCTTAGCTATGCTACTCGCTATCCATTCTGTTGTAGACACATATAGTGAGTAGCCTAGCAGTGTGCAGGTGTTCAAAAAATTGTGGCCACTTCTTTGTGTTTTTGAAGTCTCTGTGGAGAGACTTCAGGTAAAGTTTTGAATGACTAGTACATTTATACCATTAAAACAATTAGATTATTTGCTCTCAATTTCAATGCACAATATAAATCTCAAGCTCATAATCTAATTGTTAAGTAGGCAGTTGAAATATCACACTATTTAGAGAGGAAGCCACATAAGCCCTAACTGGTTTTCATGTGCATCCATTATCCAGGTTGGATTAGAATTTGGAATATGCTGGGGTTTTTTTCAAGGACAAAAACTGGAATTCCCAGAGAAAACCCTCAGGGCGAGGCTAGAACCAACAACAAACTAAACCCACATACGACACATGGCTGGAAAAGAGGATATCACTTATAGGGGAGTTGAAACTGTAACATAATATTGTGCTGGCAGCACTTGACAAAACCCCATTGATTATAAACCATTATACCATGTGACAAGTTCATTCATACAGTAGCTGCTTCAAACACTGACAAGGCTGCAGATAAAACAACACCGAGTAGGCAACCTTACCGAAATTAACCCAGGGAGCTCCATCCAGAACTTGGAATTAGGTATCATCTCCTTGCCCGTTTTTCCAGCTCCTCTGTTAATCAGTGCTCCAACCACACAATACAAAAATAGTCCAGGAAAGAATCTGCAAACATGGAAAATTTAAAAATTCTGAGTATACATCTCAAAGGGGATGATATACATTTCCACAGGATACATGATCTTTAATCTTAATAAATTATTGCTGATTAATAATAATTTTTGCTAGTGACCAGACAGTAGAACAGTTGTAGTATGTTACAATTAATTAATCCTATAAAACCTGTAAATCCCCTATATGGATACATGTGTGCAAAAATAATTGCACATTTTCAAATAAAAAATATGGTTGAGCCTGCTTCAAGACAGTGACCCATTCAGCCAGAGTGTATCCCAGTCTCTGTAGCATGAAGCAACTAGAATTATTTCTACTCCCCCTGGATAAGATGCTTGTCCATCTCATGTTTACTCCCCAGCATTTAAAAACCTAAGTGGAGAGAGGCACTGTGAGATTTAATTCTCTTGCCCAAGAACACAACACAATGACCCTGGCCAGGGCTCAAACTCAGACAACACAATCCGGAATCCAGTATGCTAACAATTAGGCCACCACACCAACATTTTAAAATAAGCTCTTAATTCAAAATTTTGCCACGCAAGGAAAAGATGCAGAACAACAAAAGGGTATTGTAAAATAACTGAGCCACTGTGCGCACTCACATTGGTCAATAGGTGCGTTTCGATAAGAGTATGTAAACACGGTGTGATGTTTTAGATTCTCGTGCATTTTTGAGGATTATTTTATAAAAGCAACAGAGCACTTTTTCCGTGTTTACATAGCCTCATCTAAACACTCGGAGGGTTGGGAGAATTCTCAAAAGTTATGCAAACCCCCAACTACGTCTTGGGCTTGCAAACTGTCTCGAATTCTCCCAACCCTCCTTGTGTTTAGATGAGGCTAAGTAAACAAGGAAAACGAGCTCTATTGCTTAACGGTAAAATCTTGCCTAAATGCTGCCTTTCTCACTATTTCTTTACATATTTTAACAGAGGATTGTAATACCTGAAACGAACAATTAGGATATAAAAATAGTTTTTATGTTACATCCAGAAACTATTTTCCAGAAAACTGAAAACGTATCTTTAAAATACAATCAGAACAAAAATTTCTCCTCTTACTCCTTAGTTACTGTTTTGATTGAGAAGAGAGATCTGTAACTTGAGGTAGACAAGCGTTTCGTCAACATTCCCAAACACCTTGAGTTTGCTACACTAGCTGTACCTTTTATATTTGACAGTATTACACTCAACCTTCCCATCATGCACTTCATTGATTGCGTTGGTCACTGTATTTTCTATGCCATGGTATAAAATAGTTTTAAAGACTTGTGTGTATACCAAGAAAATACAGGTGACTTGTGGGATGTTCTGTGGTATACCACTTGAAAGTGTTGCATAATTAGTATTTCTCAGTGTTTGGAAGTGTGTTGAAATGCTATCTCTAATGTTTGATATATTACATGAAAAAGAAGTCACCATTTAGAAATGGGTAATTCCACAAAGTGCATTCATTGTACATGCAGATATTTAATACAGTACATATGATCTGAGAACATCATGTCACAAATATTGGGTTTGCACTGATGTACATACATACAGACTGGCAAGCTGACTTACAAAATAAGCAAGATTGATCCAACACTTAAAGGTTTTGAGGGTTCTTCAGAGCTTCCACTGCCACCTGGTGGACAGGCACCCTTATATTCAAGGTCTATAAGATACTGAATGGGAGACAGAATTGCTTTACTCATATCAACTGTACCATGTATACTGAAGTCTCTGTAAACACCTAACTGCACCATGTTCATTTAACAACCACCTCCCTGCATGCACATTGAAATGAGATGCAGAAACATTTTGTAGTGCAAAGGATTTTAAAACTTGTACTCATGCACAGAGCACAAATTTTCAGAGTAAAGGGGAGGGGTATTCTGCCATTTGTCATTTTACTAAGGAAATCATCAACTGCTTCAAACTAAACAATGTCAGTAAACATGCTTATAACAGCAAGTCTACACAACCACAACACTGAGGCAGGGGCAACATCAATAAACCGGTGAGACAATCTTACATAGTACAGAGTGTAATGTTCAGCACTGACACGCAGTAGTCACACGGGTCCCACCCCTGCTTCCTCCCAGTTTATACAGAGTTTGGTAGTCAGCTTGAGCCTTTCTAGGGCTGCAACAATACAATTTCTCACGATGCACTACATATCTTGATACAAGTGTCACAATACGATACACGATACAATACATCATTACATACAACTGACCGGTGACGTAATCTTATTCTTACTTAACTGTTTTGAAATCATTATTTCCATTTATAACAAACCATGAATGGATGAACCATGTGTTTTGTCCGAGGGCACACAAGACTGTGTCAGCTGACAACTAATTGGAACTGTGCATGCTTTTGCACCGCCATCTTGAAAGATATGCGACCGGAAGCACACAAAGCAATACAAAGCAAAGATGGAACTTTTTTTCCCTTTCCCAGGTCCCTTTGTTTAATAAATTGCTCAGAAAGGGCTTAGACTTGGGTAAGGAGTCATAAAAGACAGTTATTTCTGAATGTTGAATTTTTTTATTCATGAAGAATCACAACATCATAATATTGCGATACCTTGTCGTAATATCGATACTCGTATCGTGACAAAAATATCGGTGCATTGGTGTATCATTGCAGCACTAAACTTTTCCCCTTGCAGAATATGAATGGGTAGAAATGCTGACTAAGACATATGGATTATTGACCAAGTGTGAGGTCAAGATGGCTGGATATTGGCCAAGTTCTTTTTTTGCGTGGTCATGGACCGAGATGTAGTCAAGGTCCATAAACTCACAAAAAAAGAATGAGGCCAACAACAAGCCATATTGACCGAACAGGCTTGGTGAATAAAGAATTTATTATATGGCTTTCGGGGAAATTTTTCTTGCAGGACACAGCGGGTAGTTCCGAGCAGGCAAGATAGCTCCATCTTACCCACTCGGGTAGCCAATCACAACGCAGGATTTGATTCATCTTGCCCGCTCATGGAATTAGCCATATAATAAATAATCTTAACGTTGCATATGAGTGCACACGTGTATTTTCATTCAAGGCAGAAAAATAACTTCTAACAACCATAAATCAAGACAGCTTTAAATTTTACTCTGTTGTTGTTCACTTTTGTCCAGACTTTCACAGAAATGCCACATATTGTGATCACCCAGGCTTTTTTTGAGTGAGAGGTCAATTTTGGTGTTAATTCGTGTTTGCACTTTCAGAAGTTGTCAACAGCTTGTTAAACCATTTCAATAGTTTACTCTGCACCCAGAGGGTTACAGTCAAACTCACAAAACCGTGAACACCTAAAATATGTCTGGAATGTTTATTGTGTTATAACCAATCACGAGTGAGATCTTCAACCACAGAAACTGTGGAAAACAAATGTACATGAGTTTGGGATGTTTTTAATGTGAAAAAACTATTTTCGCAAACCAATGTGCCGGGCCAACACCACTGCACTAGTGGCTGTTGAATCACTCAAGCCTGAACGATCCAAATCGGTGCTTTCCTTATTTCGTTTCTTTATTTTGATAATGACGAAAAGCAAAGAGTGAAATTGATGAAAATGGAAGTCTTCCATTATATTTTGTAATATGTGAATCAAGTGCAAATTTATTTGGGAAGCAACAGCGGAAAATTGAGGTGTCTCTTTGCCACAACTAATTCCAAAATTAGGAAACATTTGCATATATCATCATCAATCTTTCCAGGGTGTTTAGATCAACAAATCACTGGGCCCAAGGGATTGTAATTATCTGCTAAAATAAATTGAGTCCCTAGTTTAACCAAAGATGATACCAAGGTTAGCAAAACCACCATAATTTATATTTTTATTCATCCCTATTTACAGCCGGGTCAAATTAACTGTCGCTTCGCTTGAGTAACTGTACACATCGGCAGGATTTTTGTTTTCCAAAATCACTCAAACTAAGTACTGGATGCAAGTGAATATATGAAAGATCATATATTTGAACTGCGGAGAATATGAAGACATGATTGATCATCGCAGTTATATACACAACTTAAGCAGTTGTGAAATTAAAGCCTGAAAAAATTTCAGGCCTGAACGGGATTCGAACCCATGACCTCTGTGATACCAGTGCAGTGCTCTACCAACTGAGCTATCATGCGAACTGGGAGCTGATCAAGCGAAAACCAAACCTGTATTTATAGTTCCATGATCAATGCGATACATCTGTTTTCTGCAGTTTCTGTGGTTGAAGATCTCGCTTGTGATTGGTTATATAACATATTAAACATTCCAGACATATTTTAGGTGTTCACAGTTTTATGAGTTTGACTGTAATTCCAACTTCACATGAGGATTTGTGTGTGAAATAGAGAGTTTGGTCTTTTCACATTGTTGTTTTTCAGGTTTCAATTAATTTATAATTATTAGAAGATTCATCTTAAATTTCTAAAGTTATTAATTTTACCTACCCTGAGCAATTCACCCTGTATAGTGTAATTTACATGCACATGGGCAAGTCTTGGAACTTCTGTGTGATCTTTTGAGGCCTCCCATGTAGCATTTTCATTGCATCTGAATTTGATTATAGTAATTGGTAAAACCTTGTGGTTAAGAACAAATTCCTCTCCAGAATCAAAAAGTACATCAAAGTATGTTGGTTCTGAAAGTCCAAAAAAAACAGAAATAGTTAAAAAGAACTGACTGTGTTACCTGCAAATTCCTCCCAATGATCAATTTATGCACTCTCTTTACTATTTATAACAATTTAAGTCTAGGCAATTTATGAGAATTAAGGATCTTTAAGGTGATTCCTCAGTATCACATTGCACATCCCTTCTGCGCTTGATTTTCACCTGCTCGTGCACATGAGCAGATGCACATACACAACATGAGAGATTTCTCTTAAGCTAAGCTCGACAGTGAAATAAATGCTTGTTTTCTCTTAAACGAACACAGTGACCTATTTTTTTATTGCATAATTTTAGTGTAAAAAATATCCTCTCAAATTAAAAAATTAAGAAAAAGATAGTTTGAAAGGAAAAGATATAGCTAAAAGAATGCCCAAAACCGTTAGTTTTATTGTCTCGAGGATGCAAATTATATCTTCAAAAACAATGATTCGAGGAATGCTTTGAGCCAATGTCGTAAAGAATTACACGTACATCTATGTGATTTTTCCATAAATTATATATTGCATTGTTCCAAGTCCCTGAGAATTTCTACCTATCAAGATTTTTTTCAAGTATCGCTTTAATAACCCTTACTTCCAGCTACCACAAAATGTAATGTGAACTTATTAAACAATGTGCATGATTAGGCATAAATGGGGTAAGATTGGCACATCATACATGTATCTCTTAAGCAAGCATGGTGGCCTATCCTTTTTATTGTATCTTTTGAAACAGTGCTTGGTAGAGAACAATCAGGAAAAGTTTCAAAACAATGTTTGAGAACTTTAATTTCTGAGGAATCACCTTAACCACCAACTTCTCCCCAAAACGCAGTTCAACTCTTCTTAAGGCGGCTCCATAGGGTAATCATTTATGGCGGTGCGTGCGCAAGTCTCATGTCTTGAATGCTGTTTAATTGCATTCGATTTTGCACCTAGTTGTCCCAAACTTACTACATGTAGTAAGCAATGATTAAATAGTGTTTTACTTAATCATCTCTGTTAAAATTTTGCGTTTTAGTCTTTAATTATAAATGCCCAAACAAGAGTATTTTTTACTTTTTTCATGGCTTTATTTGTGATTTTCTTGAATTTCCTTCACTGAAGTCTTCCAAACTTTTCACAGTACATAGCATCCTGCAAAATACAGATCTCAAACATGAAAAAAGTAGGGTTTGTACAGGCAGTTTTTTTTTTATTTTTGAAAATTTATGTCTGAAAAAACAGCAAAAAAAATGGTCTCATAGATTTCTTTGAAAAATGAGCTCAAACAAAAGTAAAATATTTACTACCAGTCTGCCAAATTTTAGGGAGTTTCACGGAAGGAAATGCAAGAAAATTGACTGTCAGTTTTGCTTTTTGTACTCATGTTGATGTCATAAAATTAAAAAAATATGGACATTTTCCTTCGAGCGCACACAGATTACTTGAGCTTTCATCCTCAGCACACGTGCGAAGGTAAAACTATACAGAGCCGCCTTAAGTAACTAGTGCTTTCCTTAACAATGACTCAGTTAAACATTCCCTTATTCATTCTTTGTATTTAACAAATGAAGGGTCATAATGTTTGGTTATATTTTGCTTTTTTTGCTCTGAATTGCCAGAAAAAAGCTCAAAACGAGAGTTCCACAACAAAGCAAAGAAGCTTGTCTCACTTCAAGTTTTCAAAGCAATAATTTCGTCTTTCCTTCAAAAAATGGCAAAATAGCTTTTTGACGAGTAAACTTTCCACTTGGGCAGCACCTTGCATAGGTCCTTTGGTCTTGTTCATGCTTGCCCCTTTGGGTAGTATACCTTTTCTTTCATTTATTATTCTTTTTTTTTCCTTAGGGTAGTGTTTTGTTTGTTTTTTTTTACATAGCTATGTAAAGGATAATTGAAACCCAATAAAGCTTTTAAAAAAATGTTGATTTCACACCAGTGGGCGACCTCAAAGATGCTTTTTTCACTTAAAAACAGTTAAGTGTTCATTTCACGTCAATATGTCAGCTCAGAGATGTTGATTTCACTTTAAAAAAAAGGAAAATGTTAATTTCACTTTGGTGCCCAAGCTCAGAGATGTTGATTTTGCTTTAAAAAAATAGGTCTGCAGTGTGAGCCTGTGTTTATTTTCAATCCATTATTTTGTGAGTGTAAGTGCTACGAGTGGGTAGGCACTTACTGAAAAAATAAGGGTAAAAAAATGAATCAGGTAACATATAATATTATTTTTAATTTGCTGATATCAACATACATGTAGACCAGTCATTAGAAATAATTCTAAGATGGAGAGTTTATGGACAGCAAAAGACTTTGTTTACAGAGTCAAATGTACAAGCAGTATCAAGATGGTTTCCCATAAAGAGTGACTTAGTCTGTTACATAATAAAGTCAGCAATTGAGAATTCATCAATTAATCTCAAAAAGACACCTCATCAATGGAGTTGAATTACACAAAGGCTGTGATAATCTTCTGTGTGCTGCGGGTATGAACATTTTGGTCTCTTTGATAGAGACAATTAAAGGATGAAATAAACGCACTAGTGTAGTTTGGAAACAGATGATATTTCTTCAAGTTAGGCGTAATTCCAAAAGATATGCAGTCACAGTAGCATTTTTGTATCATACCAATGATGCTAGAATGCATGCGTATGACTTATTAGGTTCTACCACAAGGAAAAGCGCTCAACGTGAGTGTGTGATCTTGTTTGAAACATATCTTCCACATGATATGTAGTTGACACTAATGCTTTTAATCTGCGCATGCATTTAGAGCAAATATTGGTTTTGTTTTAAAGAGAAAAGTACCACAAGGAGAGCAAGGGGCTTTCTGAAACAAATATATAGCTTTTTGAAGTGATCAAAGAAGTAACATACGTACATGCACCACCCGCTTTACAAAATGCTCACAAGTACCTACCCTGTCCTACCCACTCCCTTGCTGCAAGCCTAATTAATTAATTGAAATTAATTAATTATACAAACATTAAAGTTTACACTTTATTACCTTATTACCTTATTGCCTTATTGACATAGTGCTTTAGCGACGTCAACCCCCAAACCATCCCAATAGTGCACACTGCACCAAAAATTTCCAAGAATTTTTTGGCTGTGTTATATAAATGCAATTATGGAGGATCCATGTGTTACGAGAGACACAATCATTAGGCATACATGATGTACTCAACACTCAAGGGTTAGCAATGCATTATAGGACAGTTTCAAACACGATCAACCATCTGCAAGTTTTCCGATGTGAGAGAGTCCTTTACAGCAAAGCAAAAGGATTGATTGCTTCCTTTTCTTGATCGTCAACACAGAGAAACATAGTCACCATTATTGTAGCCTGTGAACACAGACATAAGTATTTTCGGTTATCAACTAAACCAGAATTTTTGGTCACCACAGTAGTGGTCACAACTTTGGGCCATTTATCGATGTATCTAACCAAATTTTGTGGAGGGACAATAACTTTAAGGCAAGAAGTCAAAAGTGTTAGTGAAATGTTTGGACATCATGTCCGATCATAATGTGAAATTGGCCGGAAATATTCAAAATTTGGTCGGACACTGACTGACTGATTGTTATTTCCAGCACTAGTCACATGTCATCCCTTGTACATAGATGCAAGAGTTGACCTGACTTAGAGGGCTTTATGCATCTATAATGCATAAGCCCACAAAAGAAACAGTAAAATGTTGATTTCACACAATGGGCAACCTCAAAGATGCTTTTTTCACTTAAAAAACAGTAAAATTTTAATGTCACGTAAACATGAAAGCTCAGAGATGTTGATTTCATGTGAAAAACAGTAAAATGTTGATTTCACGACAATGTGCCTTGCGTGTTTTTTCAAATGAGGAAAAGTGATCTAAGTATGCCTCTGTACTCTGATAAAGCATGCTAAAATAAGCCGATCAGAATCCTTGTTAGAATTGTTCAAATAATTTGATTGGCTAACGAGACTGCAGCTTTCAATCAAACTTGACTACAGCTTAACTTTTGGTTTCCAGTGGCTTTCAAGAGAAGAACATTTGATTTAAAAATGAGGATCTAAAAGTTTCTAGTCCTGGGGAGAGAATATCAGAGCAAGCTTTCAACTGATCACTCATCGGGTGAGCATTGTAATTGTTGAGGTTCACTTCGCTGAGATGACCAGAGATCACTATTTAGTGAACGAGCATTACTACAATCCATGTAAGTTAAGTGTTGTTTGAGCTTCTTATCATAAACTGAAACAGAGACAGCTTAATTTGTATTTTCTGTTACTGTTTTACATCTAAAGTATAATTTCTGCCTTTATTACAAATATAATGTCTGTTATGGATTCAAAGTATTCGCTAGGTTGACAATTTGTTTATTTCCTTGTACATGATTACGGTTTCGGAATCTATATGTAGCAAAACTACATGATTATCAATAACACGCAACCTTCAGCGCAAAAACTTCTTGACAGAACCTAAGTTTGGTGGACGTCAATCATCTCCATCTCCTTGCCAACTGTATGCAAAATTTACCTGAAAGAGTGAAAACTTGCAGTGGTCCACTTGTAAAAATTATCATTTTACTTTTGGTATGTGCGACTAGCTCACTAAATACATTGGCATTAAATATTCCTTGAAATCTACATGTATAAATGAGGACATTTGCTGGGTTTTTCAATGGCCATTCGCATGCATGAATGACCTGAGAGCAAGCAGATCTACACGCAAACAAAGTATTTCTGCAAGTATTTTTCTTGGGGCTACGGACTGAACAATACTTAACCCTATAAAACTTATAACTTATTACCTTACAAAATTATCAGGTTTATGAGACGTTCGAGTCTTGTTCAGTCTGTAGCCCCAAGACAAATACATGCAGAAATAATTTGTTTGCATGTAGATTTGTTTGCTCTCGGGGTCATTCATGCATGCGAATGGCCGTTGAGAAACCCGACCTGCCCATCTTCATTTATAGATTTCAAGGAATATTTAATGCGATGTATTTAGTGAGCTAGCTGTGCATACTGAAAGTAAAATGATAATTTTTACAAGTGGACAGCTGCAAGGTTTTGTTTTTGTAAATTTTGCATACAGTCAGCAAGGAGGCGGAGATGACTGATGTCCACCAAAACCTAGGTTTTGTGTAGACGCTTTTGTGCTGAAGGTCGCATGTGATTGATAACTGCTGTAACTTACACTACTGTTGTTACAGACAAATCGCTCATTTCCACTGCCTTTGCTTGAGTCGCAAGGGATGTTAAATTTGAGTCAAATTTGTCAAAATTCTGACAGAAAAATTTGAAATTCAGCTAACCATGTATCTGCACTGTGATAAAGCGAGCTGTTTCAGCCAATCAGAGCTCACATTATATAAAAACTTTATTATTAATAATAATTTGTATGTCTCAATTTTTTTCTGATTTTTATCAAACACTTGAGACAGTACTTTAACCACATTTCCAAACACCTCAAAGCTTATCAACAATATTCAACTGCATGGCATATTCTCAACTCTCTTCTTGTTTGTTTGGAGGTGTGGCGAAAAATGGTCTCTTGTTTTCTGTTACCTATGGTATGATAATTGCAACCTTACTGCACTAAGCTGCCACATCAGTGACCAGTCAATAATCCATCAGTGTTCAATTAACACAAGTCCTCAAATACATGTACAAGTACCAGGCACATGGAGACACTGAACACTAAGTTAAGTTATGTTGTAGTTCAATCAAACCTGCTCTGAAGTGGTTGTTGCCTTCTTTGAAGCTCCCAATCTTAATCGGCTTTGTGTACAGAGTTTTATTGTACTTGGGTCTATAATCGATCTTGTTGGCCAGACAAATTCCAGAATTTTCAGGGCAAAAGTCAGGAACAGGAGTACAAATGGAAAAATAGAAAAGACAGGTTGAGCTGTCATTTCCCACATCAGGTGGATGGAAGAGCTTGCATCCTGGGAAGTCACGTGACACCTCAAACTGCCAGTAGCGTTGCCTGAAATTTAGACAAAGAAAAGCAACATTGTTATCAAATGAACCAAACTGTAGTAATTGCATGTATACTCTGTTGATGAACTCTCTGTAAGACAGACATTCTCAAGACTACAGTACCACCTGAAAGTATTGACCCAATAGGATGCGGTAGAGCCTCGTCTTTGCTACGTGGTCTGACCTTGCATCCACCACAGTGGTCAAAAAGTGAAGCCGACGTAAAGACAAGTGCAACCATACTTTAGCAGATGCTGTGGCACAAAAGACGCGGTAATACTTCGGTGAAAAACAATAGTGACTAATTTTTATCATGGAAGATTGTTTACATGTAATAATAGCTGTGAAGCTTGTCAATCGACAAACACGAGCAAGCTAAAGCTTGGTTTTCACAAGCGATGCACACAGAATTTACAGCTGGTAATTAGACTTTGAATATTTACAAGCCTGAGTAAATTTCCGTCTGTGAGGCATGACATGACAGCGTCACCGCAAACAACTACAAATCGGCTCGCTTCGGTTTCTTCTGAATGTTGTGTAAAATGACATTTAGTTGTCATCATTTTCTCTTTTAAAACTGCTTTATCTTTTGATTCAACAAACTTGAAAGAACTGACATTGCTTACGAAAACTTTTAATTATAACCTACAAAAACCCAACAAACGTGTGCCAACGCATGGGTTGCCCCTGTAAACCATTAAAACAATTTGTTTTCCCACCAATACTTGCCAAAGGTTTATTCATTTTGTAACCAAGATTTTGCCATCACCAAATACATGTATAACAAACTCAATGAACAGAACAGCGATCAGTCTGATCAATCAGATCTTTGTTATGATAACAGTTATGACGGTAACACCTGTCACGTGCTTACTCAAGCAGAACGGTTTTAATTTGTTTGTTGTTCATACATGCAACATCTGCCCAGCTTCAAATTTTTCCAGGAGTATGGACTAATTCAGCTAATATTGGGGCACTGAGATTACTTTGAATTCTATTAAATTCAATGCTTGGTTCCTGATCAGGGTTAGATTTTTTTATGGCGAATAGATTCAATGTGCTTTGGAGTCCCAGTATGTCCAGGTCCGTAGCAGGGGGAGGGGCAGGGGGGGCTCGAGCCCCGCCAGAAATTTTCAGACTTGACTTAAATTCTGCTACAAAAGTGGAACTTTGCCACTAAAATGGATAGTTGTCAATGGAAGCTACAGTTTCAAAGTATTGTTGATCATAGTAAGATTATGTACTGTTGTTCTTCTGTGCAATTTGGAATTGCGTAAAGGAACAAAATCGTATTTTTGCTCTGCCAAAAACAACCAACAGCTTTAAAATATCTGCTTTTTTTGATCAAAATAGACAGAAGCAAAATGGATCGAAATGCACCAATAACAATCCCTGAACTTGACCTCTTGAACTTTATTGGTTTTCTAAGAGGTCCACCAGTGTAAAATATACTACTGTACTAGACTGAAACTTAGGTTTTTGCGCTTTTATATTGAAAGCCTCACAATGTCTTTGTAAATCCAAACAAGTCAAAAATAAGCAGGGAACACTTTTATCTTGGGTAAAACCATGCACTAGTGACACAGAGCCTGGTGTAGTCGAAGAAACAATCCAAATGAAAGAACAACCTGGAAATGACAATGATTTTGAGCCATCGACAACAATAGCTGGCAAACAGGAAACGACAAAGAGACAACTCAGCCCTCCAGATCAAGTCTTTGTAAACGTATCAGATAGTCCATACCAGCTGAAGAATTTTAAATTCCCGGCCAAGAGCTTCAGGAGTAAGAATCCAACAAAAAGAACAAGAACAAAAGGTATTGTAGACAAATGTAGCGATCTGACATGTACCAAGAAGTATGCTTTAACCGAGGGACCAAAACAGGGGTGGAGTTAATGGGGGCCACTCGCTCAGGCCTCCCCCCAGTCATTTTATGCTTGCTACGGGCCTGATGTCGTGTCAGTATGCTGGACGTGATCAACGAATGAACTTGTTTGTTTTGATTTCTTGTGTATTCATTCTGAGCGGCAGATCTGAAAGAACCCAAAAATATCCAGACATCTGCTGAGCAATAACTATTTTAAAAGCAAGGTGCTAAGTTCACACACCTGTAACACTGAGTCAGTGGAAAGATGACAAATAAAGCATGACTCTACTTCGCATGTTGTGTTGAAAGTTATGCAATTTTTTTTGGTAAAGAAGCGTTTTTATCCAGGTGAGAATAATTTATAAACAGGTCAGTTCAAAATTGGATGCTTGGTTTGTTACCTGGGATCTGTGATCAACGTTTTTTTACAACCTGATTGGATAGATATAATTATCATAAAATGTGTCCTGGAATCCCAGACATCGGTATGGTGAAAAACAACTTGATCAATGAATGAACTTGTTTTTATTTCTTGTGTATTTAATCTGAGCAGCAAAGCTGAAAGAAACCAAACATATCCAATCTTTTGCCGAACAATAACCATTTTAAAAGCAAGGATTGACAAGGTGCTCAGTTCACAAACAACACAGTCAGCAGAAAGAGATAACAAAAGCATGACTTTGCACGTTGAGTTGTTTCTAAAGTTATCCAAATTCAAGGCGTTTGTTATTTTACTTTTAATTACAATGTAGGCTACTCCTGTCTTAAAAACTTTCTTTAGATGTGTATTTTCATTTAAATAACAATTGCCTGAACCAGGAATGTTCAAAAGATTATTGCATTTGCTCGCATTTGCTCGTTCACAGGTATGACTACCAGTGGTGACATCCTACAATTCCATAGCTGAGCATTTCAAAGCATTCCTTTAGATATGAGTTGCACAAGTTTTCTCCTTAGCTTTTATTATTATAGTAAAAATAACTCTGAAGGAAATGAATTTGGAAAATATAGAAGATTTACTTTTAGATAAGAAAACCTTGTCAGCCGAGAGATTAAAGAAATTTGATCAGATCGAGCAGAAGCATTCAAGCACACTCAATTGTCACCTTTATATGAAAGAAAACCAAGGGCTATTGAAAAATGACACATCTTTATGAATACCACCATATTACCTCGTCTAAATGCTGCCGTGACAGGAAAAATACCACCCCCAATTTTACCTAGGTAAAGACAAGGTTGAGTATGGGAATACCGCGACAATGACGCATGGAGGCCCCATGGTGAGAACGCAGAAAATGGGTCAATACTTTCAGGCAGTACTGTAGATATCTGCCCTAGAGTTACTGTAGACCTTTAGGGGTGACTTGCAGAGGCTGCATGCCCTTTGACCACCAAAAGTACACAGAGATGTGAAATATATAGTATAATACCCTTCAGCTGCAAGAAAATAACAAAATTCAGTCAAGAAATTTGCATCCCTAATTTGATAGTGACAATTAACATTTAATAACCAAGAAGAATAAAGCACTATGTAAATGAAGCTCTTGGTTGTTAAATAGAAGTTGTTGCTTCTTGGCAACTACTGTTCATGAATGCAAGATCTGTGGATAAGTACAGCGCATGAGCAGATTTAGGAAAGCAGAGCTGTACAAGAGAGCAAGACAAGAGCCAATGGAACAACAGATCTGATGTGAGAAGACTGTGGGGCTAGACTGGCTGCACTTGAGGTTACCATATACTTCAGAGGTGTCTCTTCAGAAGTGTCTCTCATCCAAGCGCATCTAGTTTGAACTGTAAATATCTTAACCTCCGTATCAAATTAAAGCTTATAGAGAAAAAGCTTCCAACCCAGATGAAACCTACTTGCCAGGAAACCTTCTTAAAACCTGACATGACCTGGCTAGAAGGATAAAAAGTCATGAATAGAAAAAGTTGATTGGAAGTGAACCCAGGTAAATATAGCATTTTGGCACAAACCACTGAGTTCATTCATTATAAGCCTCCACTACTCGGTGATTCCAGTGCTTTTCAAAAAATGTGGTGTTATCCTTTCACATAGGCCCCATTTTCAGTTTTGGTGAACACAAAGCTGAGTCAGGTCACCCTTGTGGTAAACAAAACTTGAGTATGTCCATGCAACATAGTCCCAGCAAGACCATAACCAGAAAAAAATGTGACTGATGTAATGGCCATGGTTAAATTCTCCTCTTGAACATTTAGTTTGTTTGTGATGACTATAAACAGCAAAAACGTAAAAAAATGACTGAGGCAAGTTGACCTGTTAAACATCCGGGCCAAAGACTGGTAACCAATCGTTTCGCCCGATGTCAGTTTGCCCGGACAGAAAAACCTTTTGCCCGAACTGAAAGTTCAAAGAAGGATGTGTTAACTATTCTTTCTTTAAACTTTTCTTAGCGAAAAAGACAACATTGTGGGCATAATGAAACAAAATATTACACTTGTAACACATGACTATTTCCCATTCTTTGATCCACTGAACACGGAGCCAACAGTCCGGGCGAACAGTTTCGGCGAACTCCAGGATTCGAGCGAACTTAAGAGTCCCTGTCCATAAATATGGAAAATAACTCGGCAAGGGTCGAAAATTCGATTTCGCTCATATTCCTATGGTAGATAGGCTAGGGCATGACAAAAACTACTAGATGTTTTTTTTGGCAAAGTATCCTTTTATTTCAAAGAAATATGCAAATTACCAAATTCCGTTAAAATCGTCATGTGACGCACCATTTTATTAAACAAGTCTGAGAGCCTCGCATGCAAAACCACATCATTCTTCCGTCTTTAAAACACTCAAATATTTTTGTACAATGTTTAAATGTGTACTGGGTTGATTTTAGGGAATGTTGCGGTGTTTATTGGGTGCAAAATAATTAAATTTCGAAGACCTGTATTTCATTCACTTCAAAGTACTTCATAAAAATAATCGATTTTCACCATGTGCGAAACCTTCAAATGGATTAAGCTTCTGGTGGTTGAATTGCAGAAGGATGGTCTACAGATTCCTGTAAAAACGTCTTTGGGCAAATGATTGTGAGCGGCGCGAGAGCTTTTCAAAGTACGTTAAAAATGCAGATATTTGACCATCCGCTGTCAAATTTCAATTTATGGGTTAGACATATATTTTAGCACGCGTCACATGTCTTGAGCTATATTAAGTTGAAATAGACACAGAGCTGATAATTTCGAAATGTTCTAACCTTATTTGCTGTAAAAGGCAGGTCCAAAAGCCGATTTGACGTGTTTCTGTCACCATTCATCACACATAAAGCAGAAGTTTGCTTTTGTTTACACAACATCCGAAGTACATCGCCAACTGTCAACTTATTTAACAGTCGAATACCACGAATCTATGACACTCTTTCGACATGTATGATCACCACTTCATCTAAGTAAAAAACGGCTAAGTGATTTGTAGATAGTTGCTTGCTTTGCACTACACCAAAATATTACGTTTGATCATCCTTTGATCTATCGCTGCTTGAATCCTTGCTTGCAGCGGTTCCTTGTTTGTTCGTCACGCAATGCTGTCATCCCATTTTAGGGGGTAGGGGTAGGACAATTTCTATCCTAATACGTAAGGCTCTGCAAGGCTTGGAACCACAGGGAGCACACAATCTTGTTGAGTAGGAAGAGATTAAATTAAGTAATGAAAAGAATGAATAGTTGACCATTGCCCGTGTTGTCATCTTTTACTAGACCACCGCTACCTACACGGCAGGGAAAAAGTCTAAATGGGTCTTCGCCCAAATTTTTTTCTCACCCGTTTAGACTTTTCCCCGCTCCCACTAACTGCCCCTGGGTCTCCGAGAATGACATCTATAATGATTGTCTTGAATTGACTCCATCTTCACTAAGAAATTTATAACCCGATAGTGAAAAAATATTCAAAGTACACCAACCTCTATTAAGCGGCCACCTCCCATTTCCCCGAGGGTAGCCCACTGTATTATATGTCAACCAAAAATAATTGCACAGCGCGAAAAGACCTAGGTACGAGTTTAGCGTTACAGTATTTACGCAGGGCGTGTAGGTAGCGGTGGTCTAGTAAAAGATGACAACACGGGCAATGGTCAACTATTCATTCTTTTCATTGCTTAATTTAATCTCTTCCTACTCAACAAGATTGTGTGCTCCCTGTGGTTCCAAGCCTTACGGAGCCTTACGTATTAGGATAGAAATTGTCCTACCCCTACCCCCTAAAATGGGATGACAGCATTGCGTGACGAACAAACAAGGAACCACTGCAAGCAAGGATTCAAGCAGCGATAGATCAAAGGATGATCAAACGTAATATTTTGGTGTAGTGCAAAGCAAGCAACTATCTACAAATCACTTAGCCGTTTTTGACTTAGATGAAGTGGTGATCATATGTGTCGAAAGAGGGTCATAGATTCGTGGTATTCGACCGTTAAATAAGTTGACAGTTGGCGATGTACATCAGATGTTGCGTAAACAAAAGCAAACTTCTGCTTTATGTGCGACGAATGGTGACAGAAACATGTTAAATTAGCTTTTGGACCTGCCTTTTACAGCAAATAAGGTTAGAACATTTCGAAATTATCAGCTCTGTGTCTATTTCAACTTAACATAGCTCAAGACATGTGGCGTGTGCTAAAATATATGTCTAACCCATAAATTGAAATTTGATGACGGATGATCAAATATCTGCATTTTAACATACTTTGAAAAGCTCTCGCGCCGTTCACAATCATTTGCCCAAAGAAGTTTTTACAGGAATCTGTAGACCATCCTTCTGCAATTCAACTACCAGAAGCTTAATCCATTTGAAGGTTTCGCACATGGTGAAAATCGATTATTTTTATGAAGTACTTTGAAGTGAATGAAATACATGTCTTCGAAATTTAATTACTTTGCACCCAAAAACACAATGCAGCATTCCCTAAAATCAACCCAGTACACATTTAAACATTGCACAAAAATATTTGAGTGTTTTAAAGACGGAAGAATGATGTGGTTTTGCATCCAAGGCTCCCAAACTTGTTTAATAAAATGGTGCGTCAAAGGACGATTTTAACGGAATTTGGTAATTTGCATATTTCTTTGAAATAAAAGGATACTTTACCAAAAAAAAACATCTAGTAGTTTTTGTCATGCCCTAGCCTATCTACCATAGGAATATGAGCGAAATCGAATTTTCGACCCTTGCCGCGAAATTAAGAATTTGTCTGATTTTTACAGGCAGGCACTCTTAATTTCTAACGAAACAACGTTTCAAAGACAGACCACAAAACCACAGTGCCATTTAAAGTTCGAATAGTGGCTGGCTTCTAAAAGGAAAATGATTTTATGATTGCATTTCCACATGGCCTGCTACACTGAATATTTATTTCAATCCAGCAAGCTACGAAAGAAAAAAAACTTACTGGTTTACGTGTTTAACAGTACTTCAGAAGCTCATTATAATTATCGCAAATAAACTCAGATTATCTTGTTTTGTACGTTGTACACTGATCGCTACCATGCGCAACCTGATCCGAGTTCACAATCCCTGATCGTCTCATCATAGAATTCAATCACTGATCATTCACTTACGATTTAAGAACCTTGACGTCTTTGTTCGGTGGAGCGCAGACTTCCGAGAAAACTCCTGGGATAACAAAAAGAAGAAACAAAGGGAACGACGTCCAGCTATCCGCCATTTTGTTGCCCGTCTCGTGACCAAAAAGATAGTTACCAGACTCCTAAACAAAAGTTCCGCGTAAAAAGTCTAAGAAACAATTTTTTTTCGAAAAAATGTAATTTTTGTTATTCAAAAACACGAAAAAATAAAAAGAGAAAAATGCATAATAAAAAAATTGAACTCGCTGTTTAATTTTGTAAGGGAAGACTCTAAACTTGGCTCCCAAAACGTATCCATGACTTTACAGACCAGGGGCCCGTTTCTCGACAGCCCCGGAAACTTTTCGGGCCCGTAAAGCCATTTTTAGTCCCTCGTTATCTAAAAACGGAGAAGTGTATACGCCTGAAACTTCTTGTATGAAGGGAACCTGTCCTCATATTAAACCGAATATGTCAATAAAGTAGCTCTGTAATCTTAAGGTTCGAGATTTTGCTATGGCTTTCCGGGCCCGAAAAGTTTCCGGGGCTTTCGAGAAACGGGCCCCAGGAACTGAATTCCTCGCTGTAACGAGTGACAGTAAAAGCTGCCTACTCTTCTTATATCAAAAAACCCATCATTGTTTACTTCTTAGCAGTTTCCATTCAGTTTTATTTAAAGTTAGAGCCACAGACAAACAAACAAATGGTAATGTGTTAGCAAACTTAGCACCCTCTGAGAAGATTCTGTTGGCTTTTTTGCATCAATTGATTGGAAGATCTATTCTCCAGAGAACATAAATCCAACCCAGTTGGGGAAATAATTTTATGAGTAAACGGAAAAAATAGATAGAAATGTAAAGCCAAGGGGCATTTAACGGTCGTTAGAAAATTATTAGAGGGATTTGTACAGGAAAAACAAGTCGTGCCATCCAAAAATTGGTATATTTCCAAACTGTTGTAAAATTTATTACCTGGAGATTACAGGCCTGGGATGATCTTGTATGGTTAATTTTCTCTCTCTTCCTTTTTCTTACACTTACAAAATGCCTTTTTATAATAATATTAGATTGGAAAGTCTTCTCATAATTTTCCATAAAAGAACTTTTCATTGGGGACTCTAGTTGTTTCTCTGTCCCCACACTGGTAATGTAATGAACATATCATCATTGAAACCTTCTCAATTTTCAACTGTTCACCATTAAAAGGTACCAATTTCTGAAAATTTGTATTCATGCTAATTGAAAAGCATTTTCCATTTCTTGTTATCATATAACTTAAGCTACACATTTTATGATTGCTGTGTCCCAGTGCTGCCAAAGCTGAATGCAATCTATATGACAACCTCTGCGACAAATTCCCTTCTCTCAGTATTTGTCCATCACGGTACCTAAATCAGAGTTAAGGAATCTCTGCAGTCTGACACAGACAGGGTAATAGGACAATCTTCAATTGAATTTTTGAAAGTAATCTGTATGTGCTTTGGTTTCACATAATTTACCACACAGTGCAATTGCAAACTTGTAAGACTTTGTCATGAAGTAAAACCATGACCCCGTTGTACACATTTTCTTTTGCTTTGCATTGGCTTTATGTTTTTGCTTCAAATTCTGATCGGTTCACGGATAACTTGTCTCCATTCTTTGTGATTGCATGGCCAGTGATTACTTTGGCTTTGGTTTTACAACACACAATTGAAAACTGCTCTATGGTTGGAGTTATTTATTCTAATGCATTTCATTTATATTTTTAATTTTTTCTTTATAAATTTAAAATTCATAAAATTTAAAATTCATAAATTTCAATTTCTTTAAGTAAGGTTTGAAGGAATATTCTCAACACAAAAATTAGCAAAAGTAATAAACCACGTTTCAATAACATCAGGACGTCATTGTCAAGTAAACGTGTAGGTTAGTTTTTGCATTATAAATAGAGCTACAATATTATGTGCATAGGATGCCAAAATTTTTGTATAGACTTTCCATTATTCATTTATTCATTGACAGTTTCCCATTTTCTACATAGCTCTTTTTGACAGTGTTCATAACCTTTATGTCAAAGAACTAATAAGCAACTTTTAAAGGGCTGGGTCACCTGCTAATGGACAATGTTTTGTTTGAAAGTCAAATTTTTATCTGATTTTGGCACTAAATTTTTGTGGGTTCTAATTTTTTTGTGATTTTTGCGTTTTTTTCTGCAATAAGTAGAAAAAAATTTTCTCCGCAAAAACTTACTCCTCTGGCAAAATTATGCATGCAAATGTCACTAGTAGAATTTGTTGCAGAAATGAGAAACAAAACGTTCAAAAATTAAGAAGAAGGTTTACAGGAAAGGATCATTAGGTTCTCTATTGAGAGGAGCATCTACAATTCCGCAAAAGAGTCCGATGTAATTGTGACAGAGTGACACTGATTACTGAATTACTGTGTTTTAAATTTCTACATGTTATTTCACTTAAACGCGACCTCCCAAAAATTGTAAAAATTAATATCCAGCAAGAAAAACCAGTCTTTTACAATCACAAAAATTAGTTCCCACAAAATTCAAAAAGTGCTGATCCCGCAAAAATTTAGTGCCGCATGGTATTTACAAATCTATGTTCACAATTCATGAATAAAGCAATCTCATGGACAGAGAAAAAACATTAAAAGAACCCTAATATTTGGTATGGCTTATTGTTCATTCCAATCTATGTCCCTTCTAAACTCATCAAATTCATCCAGTGACATTCTTGCAACTTTTTCAGCAAACCGTTTATCTGAGTTAGTAACAATCAGTCCCAGTCCGTAGTCATCGATCTTCATTTCATCTGTTATGTGGCCTAGATGTTTCAAGTACAAATGCCTTTCTTTTATTCGCTTTAAAGAGCACTGGAACAACCGAGGACAGCGTGCTATACTGGATGGACTCGCATTAATCTTCTCATAGCAGTATGTCCACTTTTCCTTGAGTGCCTCGGGACTGAAGGTCAAAACAGATGGCTGTTTGAGAATGATGTTCTTGATGTGATCTTTGTTGAATTTGAGCTCTTGTTCGAGGAACTGAACTTTCTTCCTCAATGACTCAACATTATAAGTGGCGATTATGCTAGGGCACTTTGTAAGTACATGGAGTATTTCATCTTTGGTGAACTTTGGTGTTACTTTCATGTCTTCAAAATATTTGACCTATGAAATAAAAAAAAGCTTTCAGATTAGATTGTGAGAAGTTTGTGTTGTTGGGCAAGACACTTAACTCTCGGACATGCTTTGAGAAAGATGGGCATCCAAGCATCCTGTGGACACCCACAGGATGCATTTTATTTTTCAAATGATACTTTATAAATTGTTCATGTGAGTAGACCCTAAAGCACATTTTGGATGCACACTTTTCAAATCCTGGCTAAAAGCCTACTCTTAATGTACCTCTCTCCACCCAGGTATATAAAATGGGGATCAGAAACTTTAATGCTGAGGGTAACACCAATGGACTTGTATTCTACCCACGGAGAGAGGGGTAGTCAAGACTCCTAGCTCTTCTCAATTGGCCACAGAACAGACTAAAGAGAAGACTTATATTGGGTCTAAGATTCTCTCCTCTGCCCCGCAGACATTGAAACCTTTACCCCATACTAGACCATGATCAGTTTGATTTTGCAACAATATTCTGACTAAGCACCAAACACCCCTGCCCTATCCCAGGCTAGCTATTTTCCATGCAGAAATATTTTCACTATCATAGTCCAACATGCACCAACTAAACTAAAATCTTACAAAGTTACCTCTGAGAAGTCAAATCCAGTTGAACTTAAATTGTTCGATTGATTTTTATTGGGTTCAGCAATCAAACACAAACTTATCAAAGTAAATACAATCAAAGGTCCAGTTATTGCACTCTTATTCCATCAAACACAAGCAAACTCTTGAAGTTTGATTGGTGGGACTGATTATCAAACATTCAGTTGGCTAAGCCAGGCATTTAAAACTGTTTTCAACAGGTTTTGGAGTTGTGTGGTCTTGAAACACGAAAATACGAGTTCCCAGGTGAGAACCAAGATGCCAGAATAATTTTATATTATTATCTACTACATCTTACCTACCTTGAAATTTCATACAATGGCAAAATCTGTGTAGTTGAAATGTTTTGCATTTTCTTTTTTTGTAAACAAAATAAAACCAGTTGACTTCAATTGGTTCCATTAAGTTCCGTAATTGAACTCACCATAAAATGAAGTTAGATTGTCTTTGACTGTCCCAAACCAATCACAAAACAATCAAGTGATTGATTTTTCATTTTGGCTGATTAGGCCAGGTTCATGCTGACTGGACCATAGTCTCCTACACAGACACTCGTTGAGCATGTCACATAATCTTCCTTCCCCATGAAATTATGGCTGCTGAAACACAGGGTTATTTCTGTCGCTTTATCACAATGCACTTCCTGATCAAGGCAGCAAATGTTTGAACCTAAGAAATTTAGCCTGACACTTTACTGCCAGTGTGGCCTTTCAACAAGTGTGTGGACCTTAAAACCCTTGATTTAAATCTTGATAAGCAAGAAACTGTAGAGCATTTTGTAAAGAAAGAAATGGGCATGTTCGTAAGTAGACATTTGTTTGGCTAGTTCGTCCAAAATGCTGGAAGCCTGTAGGAAGTCTGCTTGGATTGCAAGACACCAAAATACCAGCAAGGACTTTCAATGAGTGTGTGAGACATTTACAATGTTATGTTTAAGTCTGAATACGGAAACTATAGTGTGTTTCACAGTGAAAAAGATGAAGTGTTCATCAATCTATGAGCTCGGACTGGATTCAAAAGATTGCATAATTGAAATCATAGTATTTACTTTGAAAGCATTAATGCTAAATTCAACACAACACGCCACAGTACATGTTGTAGTTACCACTCCAAGGGAGCCTTACACGATGACCCGGCACTGATTGGCTCAGCTGATTTCTACAAGCAAAGGGAAAGGAATGTGTTGTTTGTTTCAACAGATGCTGGTAAAGGAAGAAGATTGCATGACAAGCCCAAAGAGTATCATCTGCATAGGAGGCTACCTAGACCACATATATAGGCCAGCAGTCTGGAGGTGGGAAGAGGGAACAGAGAAAGCATGCAGGGAATGCTACCCAGCTACGTTTGTAACCATGAATGGCCAAGATACCTCCCACCTCCCCCTCCCACCAGGCCTTACCTTTCCAGGCAAAGTTTCCTCTGTTCTAGCTGTTAACACACCAGGCGCTTCTTTAACAACGTAAGTTATAGACTCTGGATAGATTCCAATATTTCGCATTGCCTGCACACGGTTTTTAAGCAAGACCTCCTTGGTTGTCAAGATGGTTGGTCTGCGAGTGATAACTTTGCGCCTAAGTTCTCGGTCAATTCCAATCTCCCCTAGAAATCTAAAGATTTGTGCTATTTTCTTCACGGAAAGTTTGCTGAAATCTATATGTTTGCGAATATTTTTAACTCGGATGCCATTTCTTTCCAAAAATTCCCCGACTTTGGCACGTGCTTTAGATGACAGTTCAGGCTGTTCAAGTTGTTCAACTAATCTTGTCCCTTGTGAACCTTGGTTAGTTTCCAAAGGCTTCTGAGTTTCAGTTACCAACTTTCTAACAAAGCCAAAGGGAAAATCCCTTTTAAGGCTGCCAAACACCAGTATCCGAAGTGATGCAGTGTTAATGTTAAACTGTCGCACAAGAACGAAAGCATCCTTCGGGAAAGCCACCATATTGAAATCCTTACACCTTTTCCAGGTTCCCCGCATTTTGCACAGCCTCGGGCGGTATTGGAGATCTGGGCCCAGTTGTTCAAAGGGTCATATTTTATTCTTGAATGCGTGTGCCTGAATGCGTAATTAAATTTAAAACAACTCTGCAAAAAACTAGCAAGATAAAACACTTTTATACCAGAGAAATTAAATTAAGAATTTTTTTAGAGGTATTATCAACCGGCTGATAATATAAATGCGGACATCGAGCCTCACATGAACCCCCATTACCCCCACCTCAAAGGAAACGTAGCTTGACTGTTTCCATGATACCTAAAGCTATGTCGACTAGAGTCTTTGATGACCCTTGGCTCAAAGGTCAAAGGGCAGAGGCTCAGGGACAAAGAGTGATCTCCTGGACCACCAGATGGGGGGTTGGGGGTAAGGCTACCAACCGTACCCCAGAAAACACTGCACATGCCTTGCACCAGCCGGTGCTGAGGAGATTAGAATATGGACCCATGTGATATTCGCTGGAGGAAAACATAACATTGTCAGAAGGATTTTTGTCTGAGAGTTTGAAGAAGCTGAGCTTATTTACGACGGGAGGGAGTTGTTCAAGGGGCTTATTATTCAGTTGGTTTTAAACATTACATTTCGCGATCAATATATATATAGCTATGTATGCCATATATTAATCCTAATTGTTGTGGACGTCAAAAAAATAATAACTTCACATAGATGGAAAATTTTTCTGAGCCGGGTCCCGAATAAACGCCGAGTCTCAAGCATCTGAAGCCTCTCAACCATTTTTTTCAAGGTGCAATAAGCTTGAATTACAATCTTAAGTACATGTTATAAACGTCAAAGAGAATGGATAAAGCCATTGTTTTTATCCAAGGAGACGCTAGTTTACTTATTCATTTACTTACTTGGCGACATATTTGTTTTGCATTTTCGTTTATTCACGATTTGCGTCAGTGAATGACAACTGAATGAGTGGGTAGCAAGCTAAGAAATGCAATGTCCAACACTTGTTTATAATGTGTAAACGAAATAAAGCACCACTCCTGAGCGCAAAGCGTCACTGATTATGCAAACGACTGCGTTCTTATAAAATTTATGCTTAGAGTCTTATAAAAAGAGTCTACAAAGTCTCTTCAGAAATATTCCTCCCCCTGTTAATTGAATACCGATAAAAATTTTATTTTTCTAGAACCAAATTGCAAATAGTTTATCGCAGTTAGCGAACCAAACTACATTACTTAATGTGCTATAAAATACAATTTAAATCCTCTCGGCGCGCCTATAAACTTAAACTGGCTATCTTTGAAATAAAGGTTGAGTCAATTTATAAAAGAACCTTTGAGAATTGCATTGTATCCATAAAGCCAGGGAAAAATCTTTGTAATTAAACATCCTTTGAATGAAGCGACTCTGTGTAAATATTTACTTAGATTTAAATAGACATTTTATGCTACAACATTCCAGGGTTGTACCTCAACACTGCCCACTAGTACTACATACTTACAAAGACTTCATTTTCTACGGAAATCCACAGTAAAAACTAACTGCACTGCGAGCTGCACATAAACCTAGTAGCACTCCAAAACCAGAGTGAAAACAACGAGATTGCAATCTAAGTGGATCGCGCGATGGGGTGTGAAAAACTAGTAGTGCTAGTGTTAGTCTGTTTAGTCAATGAGATGGCTTCAGAACCGAGATTACGGCTATCATGGGGCCGGCGGCGCAGATACTGTCATAAAACCAACTGCGTCCCTGGCTCTTGGTCTTCCTGGAGTGCTTGTTCGCATTCGTGTGGTCCACATGGTACACAATACTCCCGCCGGCCGATAATCAAACCAGCACAGTGTGGAGGAACGTGTGTGGTGACTACGCATGGAGCCAGAGCGTGTAATCGATTTTGCCTAAACGGTGGTACACTAATACGTTTAAGCTGCCATTGCAAGTATGGATACAGTGGGGAGTGTTGTGAAAAGGGTCAAGGTGAGTTTTAAAACGATTCAGTTGCTTTCATCCCAGAGAAAGGGTTGGGACGTCGTAGAGTTTAAATCATTGCCTCGAACTACAAGGAATTTTAACCGTCTCCTTCAGCCTTGAGAGCTAGCAACAACTAGAGATGTTTGAAATTTAGATTACGGTATGCTCCTCCATGTTAACCAATTACTTTGGTCTAATCACTCACCAAAAGCTCGCTCTGCAATTTTTCTGAACGTTTGCTGCTTGAAATGCGCGCTGAAAATATTCTGAATTTTAGTTTTTATTTGCTAACATTATATGTGTCAAAGGATTGAACGACCTTAAACGGTTGGGAGGGAAGGGTCGGACGAAACAATTTGGGAGTCGCAGTTATGACGTGGTCTAGACAGTCTGCACCGGGAACATTCACCGAGCATCTCAGATAATTGTTTCGTGATCATATTGCCCTTTATTGACCCTCATTTAGTTGTCTACCTATTACAATACGTCCCAAAAGTCAAATGGACCAAAAACGGCCATCGGTGCAAAAAGCAGTTTTTGATTGGTTAAACCACTTAGTATAAGACTTCTCCCAGCCAATTACAGAGCTCAAAGCGACCACGTGTCATTAATTTCAAAATTTGTCCAGCTAGTGGTTTTTTCGTTTACAGTGAGTAACTATAACTAATTATTATTTTTTCTTTAATTGAAAGTAATTAACATGTGTATATGGTGTCAATAAATAGTGTAGTTTCCATCTTCCAACCTTTCGTATTCGACAGGAAAAGATGGCGGCTGGTCTTCGTGGTCAAGATGGGGACAATGTTCGAGCTCTTGCGGGACGGGACTACAGACCCGAAAGCGCTCCTGCACAAACCCGCCACCCAGCTATGGAGGGAAGACATGTGTGGGACCTGCCGAACAGCATAAAAATTGTCTACTCAAAAAGTGTCCAGGTAGATATTGATGTTTAGAAAAATTAATAATTCTTCGCTTTTAAAGAACGAAAAGTAAACTGCGTGATAGGAAAAGACAATGATTCATAAGCAAGTCAGGCCATTTGAAGTTAGATTTATAGTAGCCTTGATCGCCAGGCCACGGGTGCGAAGAGTTCCGCAAATTACATTGTATATATCAACACCAAATGTCCCACCTCATTTTGGTTAGAACATGTTCACTGTATGTGCAATGAGAAGTTGGTCCGCGGTTATAACCTTTTATAAACTCTGATATGTGGTATGATTCCTAGTATGCTCTGTACGCAGCGACAAGACACAAATATAATCTCAATGGGTTGCCCCGATGAAGCCTTCCTAACAAAGCTTTTTAATAAAAATCACTTTTAAAAGCCCAAGAGCTGTAGCCAAATAAATACTTCGGATTCTAAGTCCAAGTTGGGTTAATTCTGTTCAGTTTATTTTGATAGTAAAACAAAACCCTTTTAGAGGTATGACTTCAACTGAGCTGGTGCATGACAAGTCACACTTGTACAAACTGTTGCACTAAACAAGAAGGATATTATTTTGATATTCGGACTAATGTGTGAAGTAGTTAAACTTGTTTAGCCTCAGTTTTCTTCCCACTCTCCCCTATATTATATCCAAAACGATCTACTAACCTACCTTATTCATCACAAGATGGCGGTTGGTCTTCGTGGTCAAGTTGGGGACAATGTACGGGATATTGCGGGACAGGACTACAGACCCGAAAGCGGTCTTGCACAAACCCACCACCCGGTTATGGTGGGAAGAAATGTGTGGGACCTACCGAACAACATAAAAATTGTCTGCTTCACCGGTGCCCAGGTAAAAATCGATGTTAGTCGCTTTATTAACGTTAATGCAGTAACGCTACCTCACTAACTCACGAGCCTGTTTTTACAAATGCTGGCATGGGTCCGTTTTGTTTATTTTCGTCAGTGCATTCTGATTGTAAGCAGATTATTTAATAGACGGGTATAACTTGTAATGTCAGTACAAATTAAACCTAATCCTTAAGGTTACATATTCATTTGCATGGTTGCGCCCTTAATTTCACACAGTTTAGATCGCACTAACGCAAATACATTCCCGTAGTTCTCGTTGAAGTCAACTCCTCTTTTTAACTTTCAAGTTTCTTACATGTCATTTAGAAAGAAGTGAGCGATCACTCGTTTCAAACTTCCAATGTATCGTGTATATTAGACACTTTTAGATACGAAGAAGCGATAAGTACGTATTCAACAGATATCAATCCAGTTAGGAGCCTTCCTAAATCTTTCACCCGTCCCTGTTGATAGCCAGCTAAACAGTAGACTATCGACATGAGATTGACGAAAACGAGATAACGCAAACATAAGTGCAAGGTTTAAAAAGACGTAGTCGTGCTCCGATCTTAAGGACCTTATTGTCTATACATTGTAAGAACCCGTAATCAATCGAAAATTAGCCTGCGTAGCAAGAGTTCCCGTTCAAGAGCTTTTCCGCATTCTGACCGCGCGTAAATTGGGGCCGCGCGGTCACAATGCGGAAAAGCTCTTGTACGTGGGAACGCTTGTTGCGCTGGCTAATCCAAAATCAGAATCAATTCTGTATTTTTATTAGACTTAAAAAAGTTGAGAACAAAAAGAAGATAAAGACCTGATACAAAAAGCAATTTAAATTAAAAAGAGAAATGGCCATCTGATTTTTTGATCAGTGCCAGTTTATTCACCATTGTTCTGTTTGCAGTAAATGGCGGATGGTCAAATTGGGGAGCGTGGGGCAAATGCTCAAAAACTTGTGGCGTTGGATACCAACAGAAAAAAAGATACTGCAACAACCCTCGTCCGGAACATGGAGGAAAGAAGTGTACTGGAGACAAAATAAAAACACGAGCCTGTTCTGTCAAATCATGTGCAGGTAAACTTCATTCATTCAATTTTGTTTTTTTTTCCATTATATTTTTTTTCCTTAGGCCGAGGTATATCAGCATAACTGTGTTTTCTGTGTTGTATTCGGAAGAACTGTAATCAATGGGCCAATTTTATGAGTTCTTGTAGGAGAAACGGAAATGTTCTAACAAGCACCGACCCCCCAGACAGAATAACTTTTAAACTGTCATTCTGTTTTGCATGAAACCTTACAAATCCTTTCTGGGGCACTGCCCAACGAACTCACCCAAAATTTACATTAAGTACACTTGAACCATGAACAAATGACGTTTTTTCTAAATTTCTTTGTTTGTGTCTATAGAGGGCTGAGCGAAAGTTCTTAATATAAAGTACAAGATAAGCGTTTTTACACTGTACTAACGCAAAGTAATCTTGTTAACACGAAGGACCCTCATTCCATAACCACGAAAAAACTGTGTTCACGGTTCGCCAAGGGTCTTCAGTGTAAAGATAGGACTTAACATGGATTTTTCATTTACTAAATGGTCTTCATTGGGTGACGAAGTTGAAGTATTATTTAAGCAATAGAGTGCTTTTTCGTGTTTACGTAGCCTCGTCTAAACACGAGGGGGGTCCAAGAATACGAAATAGTTGTGAATCCCCGAGACACAGTGGAGGGTTTGCATAACTTCTGAGATTTTCCCTAATCCCCAGGTGTTTAGATGAGGCTAAGTAAACACGGAAAAAGTTCTCTATTGCTTTTATAATTGTTTTTTTTAAATACGCGCGAATCTAAAACGTCACATCCGTGTTTACATACTCACATCTGAACACACCTACCGACCAATGAGAGCGCGCGTAGTATCTCAGTTATTTTATAAATTATGATCTTACTACTGTGCTTATTGACTTATCACTTCTTTAGTGAATGGTGGATGGTCGACCTGGGGTCCTTGGAGTAAATGTTCCAAGACTTGTGGATACGGATCTCAATACAGTAAACGGTACTGTAATAATCCGAGCCCTGGGTATGGAGGAAAGCCATGCACTGGAAAAGATACAAGAACACGAGGCTGTTTGGTCAAATCATGCCCAGGTTTGCTATTAATCATGACTCAACTCTAGTTTACTTCAGAATTCCATAATGGTCAGACTGTCTACTCTACTCAGCAGCTACAAACGCTTTCTTTTCATAACGTTTTCAAATATCAGAAGTTTATGCTGGCGCGAACGAACGATTGCAAATCAGCTGGTCGTCATAGTGGCAATACAGGCTATTTAACAACCACTCTCCGGCGAACATAAAGGCTGGAGGTGTGAAAGGATAGGGACTTTATAGCTGAAGTATGGAAAAGGGTGGGGAAAATATCATTTAGGTACTTATTGAAAGGAGTTTCAAAATATCTCGAATAAACGTGTCTAAAGTGTTTATCGTGCTACCAATGTTTTTGCTCTACATCGCAATCAAACAAACCTGTTCGATTACCAAAGCGTTGTTAATTATAACTCTTCAAATAAATCTCTACCACTAGCATGCACTTCTCTTTTTCCACCCCAGAAAATCTAATACCCGACAGTCTGACGACGTCATTTCACTCTTCACGCCTTACGTACCTATGTTCTGAACAAGAGTGAAGTAAGGCTTTCTCCATTCAGACCACCACCCCCCCTCCCCCCCCGTTTTAAGTATATATGGCTCCGCCACTGGTCGGTTACTAGTCATTCTTTACAGAAAATCAACAGTTCGAGCTGGTTATAAAACTCATGATAGAAGTTGTAGAATGTTTATACTTAATCAAACAGACGGATAATGTAAATATCATCCCGATATGCCAGACTAGAAAACAAATGTGGACGAGACGTACCGTGACGTATCCAATGTCCATTTGTTTTTATTTTTATTTTTTTTTTTTCCATTTGCAGTAAATGGAGGCTGGAGTTCGTGGGGGAAATGGTGCGCATGCTCTAAACCATGTGGCACTGGGTCACAGTACCGCAACAGGGCGTGCACCAGGCCTCCTCCATCGTACAGAGGTAAACAGTGTACTGGACAGGACAAAGAGACGAGGAACTGCAATACTCATCACTGCCCTGGTACGTAAGCGATTCTGATCCGCTAAAGAGTATGCTTGTATTTTCTTCCATCGCTTCGGCCAGACACAATAATAACTATCTGCAAGTTTTATACTATCCGTTAATTTATATGCAAAGAAAAGTAGACCATTATATGTAACTACCTCCGCAACTGCATATTAAAATGGTCAAGTTGCTGCAAAAAAAATCGTGTCTTGGAGACAAACGAGTGTCGCGTACATTGCCGGCACGTTATGTTCACTCTACTAGAGTCAAACATAAACCCCAACTTTTCTGTTAAGCCCTGTAAAGTGTGATTATTCAAATGAAAACTTTAGTACAGGAATTTGACAGTTTTTTTCCACGTCCTACATTTTGATACTCTTCTTAGAAAAGGAAGGATAAACGAGCATAATGTTTCTTTTACCACTTTCCCTGGGCGACTGTTACGACTGATTTTCTTTGGAACTGTTACGGTATTGCAGCGTTTTTATTCAACCACCGGGTTTGAAGCGAAATACCCCGTTTTGCTCAGCAAATTGAGAGGTTTTCAGTTCCTACAGGAGGAGGCAGGTCAGCCATAAATAATTTGGCCAATGAGCTGAAAATCTGAACACTGGGCTCCAGGATTCTAAGGCTTACTTTTCTATTTTCAGTTGACGGAGGGTGGTCTTACTGGGGTAACTGGGGCACTTGCACCAGAACTTGTGGAAATGGAAAGCAGTACAGCAAACGACACTGCGACAATCCTGCGCCCAAGTACGGAGGCAAGAAATGTTACGGAACAAACGTCAAAACCCGAGCATGCAACTTAAAACCTTGTCCAGGTAAGTCATTAAACAACGTGAACACTTTTGGACTGAGCTTATATGGAAGTGAAGTGTCTGAGAACAGCAACAAAACATTGTAACGAACTAAAGCCTTTGCAAAATGAAAATCAAAGAAGCAGTCACAGGAATTTCAAAGAACGGGGTTTCTTCAGTTGTAGCAAGAATACGCAGATTAGCACAATTGTGTCCGCGACGTAATACTGCAATAATGACGTCTTAGACATGACGATCTGAAAAATCGCCCGACCCTGGCGTTAATTGGCAACTGAGCAAGCGAAAGTGAAACCAAAGAAGTAAGTAACTTAAGTAGAAACATTTAGGATTTTAGGTCATTGAAAATCAAGGATAAGGCAATAGTTGGTACATGACCATTCATATTAAAAAATTTTTCTTTGTAGTTAATGGCCGCTGGTCACTATGGGCAGCATGGTCCGCGTGCACAAAGACTTGTGGGACTGGAAGCAAAAAACGTCACCGAACCTGTACCAATCCCCCGCCAAAGCATGGAGGAGTGTGCATTGGACCGAGTGTTCAAACAAAGACTTGTGCGAAGCAAAATTGCCCTAGTAAGTTGTCGATGTTCTTTTTTTAAATACGCGATTGCATGAGTATAAGTAACAACCCAATAAACAAAATTGGCGTGGGAATAACAAACCAAACTAAATGTTTTTAGTTGAGTAGCTGATCTGACTTTATTTTTTCACAGTAAATGGCGGTTGGGGCACCTGGGGCAAATGGGGAGCATGTTCTAAAGCGTGCGGCACTGGAAAACAATATCGCAGTCGGTACTGCAACAAACCAACACCAGCGTATGGAGGAAAACACTGTTCTGGTAAAGATAAAGAGTCAAGGAACTGCAATACAAATCCTTGCCCAGGTAAGCATGCTTCGTTCGGTCAAGATCGTTTCCTTTAGGTGTATCTCAATCAATCAATCAATCAATCAATCAATCAATCAATCAATCAATCAATCAATCAATCAATATATTTAACGCGTTCGGTGTGCTTAGCTAAAAAGCTAGTTTACAGGTAACGCCACGAAAAAAAAACAGAAAAAAGAAATTATAAGAGCCTTATGAAGGTATATAAATTTAAATAAATTAAGATTAAGAACTAGCTAATATTAAAATATAAGAATTAACAATGTAGTCACAAGTAAAATGTATAAGAAAATATGATCATTAAAAGTAGTTAAAATTGATTAAGGATAGATCCACTTCGTACTCAGAGTCCCGTGAGATCTAATGTTTTTTAAGTTGCTTTTAAAAGTAGTGTATGTTTGTATCTTTCGAGACTCGTCCGGTATAGCGTCCCACAATTTCGATGCAGCGTATCTCCATGGTCTCAAGCCGAAAGTTGTTGATTTTACATTTGGAAGGCCCAGTATTGTGGTGCCCAAAGGTTATAAGTGGAGCAGCTTACTGTTATAAGATCACGTAAGCTTGCTGGTCCTGCATCGCTGGCCAGTGTCTTGGAAACAGTAGACAATGTTTTCAAAACGAGTCCTGGTGTGCAACCTTTCATATGGAAATGGGTTTGACTTGCAAGACAATGAACGTGCAAGAAAAACTCATTTCAATATGAAAGGTTGTACACCAGGACTCGTTTTGAAACAGAGGTAACGGTAACTGGGAAATGGGTTATTACAATTCATCAAAATTAATTACCATTTCTACCGAAAGAAATTCAACTGTATTGATGTGGGTATATCAGCCCAGTCACCCTGTTAGTATTTGTGCATACCTTCCCACCAGGGTAGAGAGATGCCAGTTTTTGTCGAGAGTGATCGTCGGTAGAGTTTCAAATTCGTGTTACCCAATCATTGTGCGCTGTACGGCGCGGACATTAGACCAGTTCTTGAACTCTCCTATATAGGGGATGCACCGAGGCGGGAAGAAGAGATTTGGAGTGGTGGGGGCGAAATTGCGGCGTTCTGAGCGTACCCATGCACGTTATCCTGAGCTTTCTTTTCCCCCCTGGGTTCAACCCCTATACGGGACGGGACTACGCGGCGTTTGAGAGTACTCCGAATGGGAGTTGTTACGTCGGCATGTTACTTTGCAACGTCGCTAACGAAAACTCCGGCCCCGCTCAGCCGATTTTAGGAGTCGAGATCAGTTACGAATGGAAGTACTTCTTTGCGCCGGAAGCTTAAAGTTTCTGCCAATTAATTCAACTGTAATTACGATCGTGCCATTGAAAATAATTTTACGTTACACAAGAAACCATTTTTCTCTTTCAGTGAACGGCCGCTGGGCACTGTGGGAAGTATGGTCCACTTGTTCTAAGACGTGTGGGTATGGAACCAGAATTAGAAAGCGAACTTGTTCAAATCCCCCGCCTCAAAACGGAGGAAAGATGTGCACCGGACCGAGTCAACAGACTGGCAAATGCTATTTAACCAAGACATGTCCGAGTAAGCACCTTTTCATCACTAATCGCATGAACACATCGACGATCAAAGCAGGAAAGATTTGTGCATGAATAGACCTTTTGGGAAGGGGAAAGACGGTCACAGGGTACAAAATCCACCATTTTCTATTCAGAGGAAAACTATAGGGCAGCAGATTTCTTGTTCGTTTGCATAAATACGTAAAGAAACCGTTTATCCAAATTATTACTTTAGATATCTGTAAAACCATATATAGTGAATATAGTCAGTGCTACAAATCAAATGGTCTGTATTATTTGATGTTCATTGCATGTGCCCCAAAAGTAAGTCAATGTTTTTGTTGTCACAAAGCCAGTTCCATATCGGAGTTCTACGATTAGAGTGTTCGCAGTTTCCTCGAAGAAATTTTCAGGTGCTATTTGCTTCATGTTGATTTTCAGTGCTGAATTCGTTTTCAAGAAAACATGTTCATTTTCAGTAAACGGCCGCTGGTCGCCGTGGGGAAAGTGGTGCAAGTGCTCCAAGACGTGTGGGACCGGAATCCAGACTCGAAAACGAACCTGTTCCAATCCCTCGCCTCAGCACGGAGGAAAGCCATGCAAGGGAATCAGTGAACAGACAAAGTCTTGTCAATTAAAGCAGTGTCCTGGTTAGAATTTTTCACTTAATTACTTAAAGCTCTGACAGTTCAAGGTAGCGTTGAAATATCATTCACATAGTGTTCCGTTTACGTAGCTCTGGACGTGGACGATACTACTTTTTCAGTCAGTCAGATGCAATTATGACTTGACCTATGCGCGTTAACCCGTACTTGGCACTGGCTGTAGTTTCTGCTTGCCACACTACCACTACGCTATTACCATCGCTGTGAAAACTTCACTTTTGAGGAAATTCTCACTCTCTCAGTGCTTCATAATGTATAATAGTATTCTTTTTGCAAAATAACCTGTTTGATTATTGCTTCAGATAGTCCGGAACAGACAACTAATGTAATATTGCTCTAGTTGATAAAATGGACACCAGTGACTTCGGGACGGTCAAGTTATCTCTGACGCTCTTGTATTCCTTTGCTTCTTATTTCTCAGGTTACGGTGGTTGGGGTTCCTGGGGTCAATGGTCAGCATGCACCAAAACTTGTGGCACAGGAACACAGAACCGTAAGCGGACATGCCTAGGCTCCGGAAACGGAAATTGTCCAGGTTCAAATGAAGAGAGCCGCCACTGTAACACACAGAGTTGTCCTGGTAAGTCAAGATTTAAGTTTTCGCAAAGAGTGTGAAATCAGAAGTGACTACTGGCAATGTAAGGCTCGTCAAGGAAAGCCTTGCGTAAAAGATTAGAAGTAAATGAACAAGTTCCCAATTTCTCGTTCACAGTATTCCTTAAAGAACTGAGCAGCTTTGGTAGTCAAATTATGAATTAAAGATAACGAGAATCACGGAACACTCCCACTTTCTGTTCCTTTTGCAGTTGACGGTGGCTGGGGAGACTGGAGCGACTGGAGTGCATGCAGTGTGTCGTGTAGGCCTGGTACTAGCATCAGGAGCAGGCAATGCAATAATCCAGCCCCGAGTGCCGGCGGCAAACAGTGTACGGGACTTCCTGTGGGAAATAAGCCTTGCAATGAAGGACCCTGCCCTGGTAAGTATAAAGCAAACCCTACGATATTTCTTAAAGCTGTTGAAGTGTTGTAGAACAACTGCTGATGGGCAAACCAGCAATCCTCTAGTCTTAAGTGCCATGGACTAGAAAGTTGAAAATTGAAAAAGAAACGGTACGTATTTTTGAGGTTTGACCGTGTTAAAGGTGGACTACTAAATGTACTTTCCGCCCTGCTAAATGAGTCGAAATGCTGTTGAAATAAAACGAAAATCCCTTGTAAAATATAATGTACAATTATCCAATTTCCAAATTCTGTTTTTCTCTGACATACGCAGGGAGAAACGTCAGATAAGCAACCACAAGCGGATGTTTCTCATCCCAACCATAAAAAATCTGATAAACAAACTTCGCTTACCGAACAACGACAAACTGTGTATGAAACCAGGCTCAATAAACACAATGGGAAGCATTTCTCACTTAATTCTCTTGACCCTCTCCTGGTCAGCTTTTCAAAATTGTCTGGAAAATCATAGCAAGTGTACAATATAAGGCATTATTATATGGCTAGCTCCGTGAGCGGGCCCGATTCCTACGCAATTATTGGCTACCTGAGCGGGAAAGATGGTGCTATCTTACCCGCTCGGGATTACCCGCAGTGTCCCGCAAGAAAATCGTGTTCTTTTTCCATATAATAAATCCTTTTCGGTCAAGATGGCTGCATAGTAGCCTCGTTTTTTTTGTTTCATGTTTATAAACCTCGAATCCGTCTCGGTCCATAAACATGCAAAAAAAAGACCTTCCCGCTCGTAGGATTCGCCAACGTATTGAGTAGCTTTGGTAATCGAATTAAAGATAACAAAGATCAATCTCTGTTCCTTTTTTGCAGTCGACGGTGGCTGGGGAGACTGGAGCGACTGGAGCGCTTGCAGTGTGTCGTGTGGGCCTGGTACAAGCATCAGGAGCAGGCAATGCAATAACCCAGCCCCGAGTGCCGGCGGCAAACAGTGTACAGGACTTCCTGTTGGAAACAAGCCTTGCGATGAAGGACCCTGCCCTGGTGGGTATAGAGCTAACCTGACGATGTTTCTTAGAACAGTTGAAGGGTTGTAGAACAACTGCTTATGGGCAAATCAGCAGTCCTCTAGTCTTAAGTGCCATGACCAAGACAGTCCAAAAATTGAAGAAGAAACTGTACGCATTTTTAAGGTTTGACCTCGTTGAAGGTGGAGTACTTAACGTACTTGCTGCCCTGCTAAAAGCATCTGTTAAAAAAGGACCTTCCCGCTCGTAGGATAGACCTTTCCCGCATTCCACTTCAGTGCGTACGAACAATAGCACCAGAGCGAGGTTGGGGTGGACATTTTCATACATTTACTGTGTTTTTGTCCATCCTGACCTCGACTTGGCGCTATTGTTTGTCGGCATGCGGGAAAGGTCTATTCGCTTCGTTCCTTTTTTGCAGTCGACGGTGGCTGGGGAGACTGGACCGACTGGAGCGCTTGCAGTGCATCGTGTGGGCCTGGTACAAGTATCAGGAGCAGGCAATGCAATAATCCGCCCCCAGGTCCCGGTGGCAAACAGTGTACGGGACTTCCTGTAGGGAACAGACCTTGTAATGAAGTAACGTGTCCTGGAAGTACGTATCAAACTATGTTCTAAGGTTCAATTTCTATTCTGGCTGTAAGCACAGAAGAAACTGAAAATTCTCATTTAGAAAAAAGTGACCTATCATGTGTTCATAATAAACCTCGAAAAACGATAACAAGAAAGGGTTAATTTACACGAATGTTCAACGCTGAAATACGAGCACACGTGTCCAGTTCTCGCTGGAATGACCATTGGGGACACAACCAGTTCCAGTTAGATCGAGAACATTGGACCGGTAATGTAGCAATCCGATTGGTTGATTTTAGCTGGATATTGACCCTCTGAACTAACTTAGTCGTGAAATAATAACTAGTATAGATAGTCCAATCAGATATCGTTAATATTTCCCTTAAAAGCGAGGTGATCGATTCTGACCGGTTGTCTCAGGTGGCGACTGCTGGGGTGATTGGAGCGACTGGAGCATGTGTACCAAAGCTTGTGACTGTGGCAAGACATACAGGGTCCGTTTCTGCAAATGCGCACATGGCCAGGGGCATGAAAAGTGCCAAGGGCCCGGAGAGAGCTCCCAGAGTTGTCACTGCAACCCCTGCCCCAATGGACCCCCTTCTGATGACATTGTCGAAGGTATAATAACATCACTTGGTTAGCACTTGATGGGCACGAGGTGCGGCACGTGGAGTCAGAAACCTTCGGCAATCATTGTTGAAGATGGCCTACTCTAGCAAAAGAATCTAAGTTCTTTCGAAGGCAGTTTTACGCTGGCTTAAAGACACGCTGTTTAGCAGTTTCTGCCGTTATCTGATAATGAAGTGAAATGCGGTCAAAATAATGGTTTCTGAAGACATAATTCTTATGTCTGTTGGGTTGATCGAGAGATTATGTTCAGGTGGTAATGTGTGGAAACCTGGCCTGCAATTCTCAGAAGTCTTCTTTGCTTGATATGTAGTAAATTTGATATTCAAAATTGCAAACCCAACTCGCCTAAATTAAAGCACGACCAGGCCCCTTTAAAGGACAATGAGGTACAATTTTGAGACCCGTTACCGAGTTACAGTGATAGATTCTTATCCTGTCAGGAACAATGGCGTCATCAGATAGCAGTTACCATTCTGATTCTAACATCACCTCTCTTTTCTTTCCTCTGTAGCTTAAAGCCGCGAAAAAAGACAACAGAGATGAACTTTCAGTTAGATCTTCTAAAGTTCTCTAATTAGTTTCTTATGTGCAAAACGTTTCTCACCTGTAAAACATTGCTTGGAATTTGACACTTAAGACATACATTCCATAAAAGTTCACTTTTCCTTTCCTGACCTTTACATCTTTCAAGTCACAGGATGAAAGATACGCCCACGGTGTGGTGGAGTGGTTTGCCATCTTAGCGAGCTTTCAAAAACACTAACGAAACAAATAAGCAATTTTGTACAGTAGTACCAAGGTAATAAAGTTCTACGTTTTAGCCGCCTGTTCCCTTGGTCTTGTTTGGGGAGCTCGCGAGTGTGACTCAAAGGTGAACCTGCTCATTGGTTAGTGGTTTTTACAAATTAATAGTGACTATACCATTAATGCCCGTCCACACTATGCCGGAGAAATTTGAAAACGTAGCTTTATTTCTCCGGTTAGGCCTACCGTCCACACTTATCCGTCACGAAAACGCAGCTTTTCGAAAACGATTTTTAAATCGTAAAAATTTGAAAACGCCGGCTTGTCGTTTTCGTGTGGACGCAAAACATTTTGGAAACGGAGCTTTTCGAAAACGATGTAGTCACGAAAGTTATGCAATTTCCTTGAACGAGTTTCCTTGAACACAAATCCAAAATGACCGGTGATTGTTGCGTTTTTAAATTCTTCCAGTGCAGTGTGGACGGAAACCATTTGGTGCGTTTTCAAAGGGAAACCCACGTTTTCAAATTCCTCCAGCGTAGTGTGGACACGGCCTAAGTAACCCTTCCAAAAGTGAGAGGAATACGTAAGTAGGTAATCATGATATTTTACTTTGGAAAAAGAAAATTACAACCCAACCTTAATAAATAAATTTTCCAATAAATCGTTTCAAGGTGGCTACTCGATCCCTATCAAACTTGACTTAATTTTGCGTGAAGTATTTGTAAATTGTTGGCTTAGAAAACAAATGAAGAGACAACAACAGGACAACAGAGACAATGAACCCAGCCCTTAAAACAATAGAGTTGGGTGAACCAGGGAGCGAATAAGATAACCGGCTCTGAAGTGGTGCGTGGCTTCAGGAAGTTTCTCAAATTAAAACCTCACTATTTAATCCTTACAAACACCATAACCAAATAAATCACAGCTGAACTTGACAGAATATTCGAAAGAACAAACAAAGCATGTATTACAACTGAGAGTCGGACTGCGTGTCTCAAATTTTCCCATTTCTAAGTAAACCTTTCGGGGCTAAAAATGGTTTCGTACCTAATCCTAGCCTTTTCCCTTGCCGTTCAGTTGTATTTTTCCCAAAGCAGCACAGAAGCAAATTCTCAATCATTTCAAAAGAGTCCGTGTTGGATGTGTAACGTGACACACTGTAAACAGTGCGTCGCAAGTCAGTGGACGCCGTGGAACCAATGCTCGGCTCCGTGCGGTAAAAATGGTTATCAATCGAGAACCAGGCTCGTACACCGGCCGTCATCTTGTGGCGAGGAGGGTTCATGCCGGGATCTCACAACAAAGGAGTGGCGACCCTGCAATAGGTTTTGTCACAATGGAGGGACGCCTGATCGATGGGCCTGCAAGTGTCCACTAAACTACACTGGCGACTGTTGTGAAACAGGTTTGTGTGCTAAAAGTGAAACACCATAAAATACTTAAACGTTCACCCGTCTACCAATACAAAACGCAGAGAATCTAGCTATTTCTAATTTGCAACCACAACAGTTGAACGCGGATAGACGTTGCGTTTCCTCAATAGAAGTTCCCAACAGTTCTCGGAAAAATATTGTTCAATTTGACATCCAACACAGTAAGTAAAAGGAAGTAAAAACATAATTAATTTCCCGCCAAAATAAATAAAAAAGGACAGCGATTTTATTATCTATTTTTTTCTCTTTCAGTTCGGAAAAGGAGAAAAAAAAGACTCAAATAGCTCCCTTCTAATGTTGGTTGTGACAAATGTGTTCTGTCGTATATTTTCCTTCATTAACTGACTGGACTAATTTGAACTTGCTTTGTAGAATTTCGAAATTAATACAGTTGAAATGTGAAAATATGTCGTAATTACCCTGCTAAACAAACTTTGGATCAAAATCAAAATCAACACTAAAATTCAATATTGACATGTAATATGACAATAACACATAAGTTGTTTTTAAAGAAAACATAAAATTATATTTATTAAACCGAAACCTGAGCAACACACTCTTTGGCCTTACATGTAAAATTTACAACAAAAACCGAATAAACGGCTATAGTAAAGACACGCCTGATTTTCGTAAACGATATATTAGAAGAGAAAAGTTTATACTGGTTTTGATTTTTTCTCTTTAAGAGTGAAGAACTATCAAGCTGTTTTGATCGATCTTAGTTATTTCAGGAGTGAAATAGTCAGATATATAGAGAGAGCTTACATTATATCTAAGATGTGGAATATTTCAAAGAATTCCACTGTATAATTTTGAGATTCGCGGACGAAGATTTGACAAGGCTTTTCTCGACTAATGCAGGCTCGTTGATTGCTGACGAGGCCTATACGAGATTGGCAGGTCCTGCTCCAATGGCTGAAGGGAAGGCGTGGGAGGATGTGGGCGATGTTGGGTGCTTCCTGTTTTACGACGCTGTCTCCTCTAGGACATTGGCTCTGTGCTTGATCTCAAACTGAGGTGGCTTGGAAGACCGTTTAAACGTAAAATACAGGCAAAAAAAAAACACCACATAAACAGGGTGCTGAAAGAAATAGGGTAAAATTCCTCCGGGAAATCCATCAACTTTTCATTCGATCGCTCTTTAAAGATTTCTTAACCTCTTAGCCCGCTCAGTTTAATACATGTTTTCTTTGCAGCGTTTTTTGGATGGAGCATGTGGGGGGACTGGGGACAATGTAGCAAGTCCTGCAATTCCGGCACTCAAGAGCGCATGCGTATATGTATTGAGTCATCACCGTTCAATGCTTCCGTTTGTGACAAAGTGTGCAATGGGTCGAGTATTGAAACAAGAAAATGCAATACTTACCAATGTCCAGGTCAGTCGCTTGCAGGTATCTCTAACGTCATAATTATTTCTCTTTTTACGTGAGACGCGCATTCAAAAATTGACCCTTTAGGGTTGATGGTGTAATTTTCACAACGTCAATCCGGGTAAAAATCTTGAGACACATTACCGTTTCGCCAGCAAATGATAGTTGTCTTAACTCCCCTCCTCACCTCGCCAAATGCAAAGTTGATTTCTATGCATTGTTCAACAACAAAATAGAAACGTTGATTTTTTTTTTGAGGGGGGGGGGGGTGGTCTAAGCTCTGAAAGCAGCGAAGAGTCTTGACACCACTATCAGATGCACGCGGATGACGTAGGAATTCTTTCGCCTTAAACTGATTATTTAGTCGAATGTCAGTCTGGTACCCAGTCTTCGATCCTTACTACGCACATTTTACAAAACGTTACCTGCCGCTGCTCCCTGCTGGAATGTTGGATTAGAGGTTCTTAATATAAAGTTGTTCACTTTTACATTATTTTTTTCTTTTTTCAGTCCAATACGATTCGCTCGGTTGTTTCAAAGATGGAACTCCCCGCGCTCTTCCCGAGCTGCTTGAAAGCTTCCGAAAAAATATCGATTGGATGAACATGGCAAAAATCGTTCAAGCGTGCGCGGAGGTGGCCCATGAGCGTGGTCGTCAAACGTTTGGACTGCAGTTTTACGGGGAGTGTTGGAGTGGAGTAAACGGCAGCAAGACGTACGATATGTACGGGCCTTCCAAAAACTGTTGGAGTGGGGTAGGAAAGGAAGGGAGCTATTACGTTTACAAAATTAAAGTGTAAATGTCGTTAGCCCAAATATAACAGGATGTAATGTAAGTTAACACTCACGTAGCCATAAGCACTGGAAGAATTGTTTCAAGTTAAAATAAGAATAAATATTGACTGAAAATCACGGAATTACACCATGTGTATTTAACTTTGAATCGTTCTTCACAAACTCTTTAATAATTCATCAAGTTTAAACAAAGAAAATCATGACTGTGACGGTGTTTAAGTATCTGATCTTAATTACCATAGATTTTACGATTTCATTTCTCCGTTTTCTTTTAAGTTTTAGTTTCGATTGAGAAGATATATCAAGCACTCAAGACAGTGTTTGACCAAATTTCCAAACACCTCGAAGTTCGTCAAAAATACTTCGCTGCGCGTCGTAATTTCAACCCTCTTCTCGGTGTTTGGAAATGTGGTTAAACACTGTCTTTCGTCTCTGATATAGTGCTCACAAAATGAAGGCTTACGATGGTGTAAGACACCATCATTTCTCGCAGCTGAATACGTGGACAAACAAACCTTGAACATATTGCGGTAAATATGATTCCCCCATGCCCATGGAAAATTTCAACCAACTACATGTAAGTAAACCTTGCCGCATTTCACTTTAGTTAGTACGAACCATGTTCATTTCTCCTTTGCCATTGACTAATTGTTATTTGTTATGTTAAACTGACAAGATACCACCCTGGCCATGCACAAGCTCCTAATAAACTTAACCAGAGGTTAGCCTGTGAAGGTTTTCACTCACCGTGCGTTTTAATCTACGCACCACTACAACGCTCTTACCTGTGTCTGAACACCGTGTCTAAAGGCGTGGTCAAAAGATTGCTAAAGCTAGGTAAAATCTTTACTAAAACAGAGTGGAGGATGGATTTCATTTACTCTCCAACAGCACACATAGAAGTTATCAAGTAAAACCTCTAGGAAGCGTTACCAAATTTAACTTTGTTTTACTAGGCAAAACATACGAATGGTGGACATGCTCACCCCAGGAAAGAAGTCTTGATTAAAAACCAAATACTTCCAAAGAAAATAAAGAAAAAGTATATAAGCATTAAGGAGAACTTCGACGCCGATCTGTAAAGATGATCGCATGCATTGGTAATGGAAGGATCTTTCTTAGTGGAAATCATTTGAGCCAATAGTTGCTGTCAGCGAAGTTGCTAAGCGACTCGTTGTATCCCTGACGTCGTGTTGATGTGAGAGCTTTCGGAGTGTTAATTCACGATTTTGATTGGATAATAAGAATTAGAAACCCTTTCATGGCTTCAACAAACATTAGCCAAAAAAGCCGTTGTTTTGCTGATAACACGTGTTTAAAAAAAACACGATGTTGAAACAAAACAAAACGCTACTCTTAATTTTTTTTTATTTAATCCACTGAGGTGATATTGATAACAAATCATTCTTATTATTATTATTCAAAATATCGTTATAAAAGTACACTGATTCATGCATAATTGCATCATGTTTGATGGAGTCTGCTCCCTGACTCGGGCATAAAATCAATATACGGATTCGGCTATCGTGTCTACATCCCTGTTGCTACCCAGTTCAGACAACGCGAGATTCATTTGGGAGGCTACAATTGTGCAATTTGTCACACGCAACTGATTGCATGGGAGTATGTGCAAACAGAACAATTGTAACTTTTCAAATTAATCATCACGTGATCCGAATAGGCCACGTTCAGTATATCAATATTCTACTATGGCTCTGAGGCTTTCGGGTGAAAACTGTAATTTTTTAAAGTTTCTTTTCTCTCTCAGTTCCCAAAAGAGACTTGGATACAAAGAAAATAAAACCAAATAGAAAAGTTTGTCCTGAAAGCCTCGGAGCCATGTAAGAATATTAATATGTGAAACGTGGCTTGTTGGGTGGCAACAAGGATCTAAACACGTTAGCCGAATCCGTCTAAAAAAGGGCTGCATTAATTCTACCGCGAACTAAGCAACTCCTAAACATATTTGACTTAATTTCTCTAAAAAACTTTAATGACAATATTTTCCAATAAATCTACTGTATTCGCTTCTTATAAAATAAAATCTCACTATATTTTTTTTGCTGCTGTGTGTAATTCAGGATAAGGGTGGTCTTTTGTGTATTAAATTGTTACGATGCCTAGCTCAGTTGGCTAGATTACAAAATGATTCTTCATAACAGCTTGGTATTAACTTTCCCTAATTTATACATCGATTTGGGAAGCACCATTACTGGAATAAAGAGAGAGAAAATGACATATTATTGAAAATCAACTTCATATTTGATTCATTCCCTTGCATTACTGCTCGCTTTTCCCCATCGTTTCATCTGATGACTGACAAAATTTATCAATTTTGAATAACAGGACAAGTAGATACCCTAATTACTGGATACTGTTCTTTAACGCATCCTGTTTGATCGAGAGAACCTTGAGATGGCAAAGCACTTCAGAGACAGACGGTTATAAACTGAGCAATTGCAGGCTCCTGTTTTACGAGTAGGGCTGGGCGAACGCAAAATGCAAAGCTCGGTCATTTTTACTTGGAAAAAAACAAGTCAAGTAATAGTCCCCATACTAGAAGGCGTGATTGATTCAAATTTTCTTTCAGACATATTTTCGATTTTAATAACATGCAATTTACCTGAAGACTACATCGACTCGTAGGCGTACGAAATATTTTCCCATGCCCAATAACCTAAACATGTCTTATCTTTTGACTCCTTATCATACCACTACCCTCCTATCTTAGTTAACAGTCACGTAAAATAACGTTTCCTAGCAACAACCAATGCCTATCTACCTTGAAACGAATCTCACTCAGTTCATGCCTCCACACTCTGCCGGTGAGCTGACGGAGACTGCATTTCCTGGGCCTTGGGCGAGTCATGGAGTACACTGTGGATGCGCTCCTCTATTTGGAATCCCATGAGGTCTTTGCGGGTAATAATGCCCTTGACCCTACGTTGGAGCAAGGGAGTGATTACAGAGAGCGATACACAAGATTTTTGACTGATTTCTGATGAATGTTTGTTGGCTTTTCAAGACATGCACGTGCAATTCATCGACGTATGGCTGTGCCACTCGGACTAACTTAGAGTTCGAATGCTCGTGCAACAGGAAAACCAACCATAACATGGCGGAATATGGTTTCCTTAGATATGTACAAGAAGTGGAAGCAGTGTAGGCTCCTTTGCAGCTGTTACGATGGAGACTGGCAGAAATAGAGACAAAGAAGTGCACTTCGCATGCAATGCAAGTGACAACGGTTGGGTGGTTAGAGAAACTTGTGCTTAACACTATGCGGGTCATTGACACAAACCTGTTTTTCTTGTCCACTACAGTCAAATGCCTGTCAAAACAGGACAAGATGATACCGGTTAGGACAACCTTACAAACAGCAACTGAGAACTAAGGTTCTAAGTTATTCCTTCTCCTAACCAGGTAAAGCGTTGAAAATCAACAGAGTGAAATGATATGACAGGTAATAACTCCAGATATTTCTGGTGATATCGACATTATCACTATAGATAACAGTCAGTACAACGTGCGCTATTTCCTTTCCCGCTTTTTCTCTACGATATCATTCAGTTGTAAATGAAGTACCTCAGTCCTAGTGTCCTGAATATAATGTAGGTTCGGTGAAGAGAGAACGTCTCTTGAACTGTAGGAGCCGAGTGGTTCACATAAGGAGACTGGAAATAATGTAAACAAACACTCGTCACAAATAAAATTACAACAATGTTCATTATAGAGAGGAGAGGGAGGGAGAGCAACTATTAACGTTTCATCATCTTAAAATAAACTAACAGAGCACCTCATTTCGGAACATTCCTCTGTACAAGCAAAGTAAAAGCCTAGTTTACGTTTTGGAGGAATGATCTCTAGTTATTAACGAAAATTACAACGTATCAGTAATCCTCAGCAAAGGGCGTCCAATCAAAGCAATCAACGTAATGAACCAATCGGAACTTGATGCAATAGTAGCCAAGCGCGCGTAAAGATACAGCAAGTGCCAAAGGGCGGAAAAACAAGCGTAAGTGAAGTCACATTTAGTTTTGATTGTTCCTCATTGGTTAAAGAAACTGCATGTTTGCTTTAATTGGCTACAACCAGCTGTACAATCTTCTTTCAGCCAAGCACAGATCTCACCGAGGAGAACTAAGAAGTTCGTGACACAAGGGCTCAAGCTGAATCTGTAGGATGCGTTACGTACCAGATCAATGTACATCTCCTGGTAACGCGAATCTGCTGCATAACGCTCCAGCTGAGCGTTAAGTCGCTCCGCATCACGGACGTACCCTTGGTGCATCTACAACAACAACAACAAATCTAAAATTAACTGGAACAAGGTCACGTGAGCAACTCAAAAAGAAAAAAATTATGTAAGAATTTTCCAAAATATCTCTTTCACGTAGTATTCTCGGAGGCTTGGGAAAAGGGTGTTAACCATGATAACAGTTACTACTGACCGAAAGTGCATATCCTCAATCAGAGGACTGAAAAAACAAAAAAACTTTTAGAATGGTTTGGATGGTTTTCTTTTCTTTTTAAGGTCAAACGACGTAATTGTGAAGTAATAGCGTTGAATATTTCCCGAAGTCACTTTCTTCACAAATCACAATTATAGCATGTTACTTGTTAGTTATCGCTAACCTGGTAGTAATCCAGCCTGTTCACATCCAGTTCTTCCTCGTGAAGTGAGAGATTCTCACGAGAGGAAAAGATGTCTTCACGAGACAAAAGCACCATCATGTCATTTCTTAAAGACAAGAATTGAAATTGAAGAGTTGTCAGCCGAAAGTTGCTGATAAACCCCTCAACAGGGGATCGCCGTTGGGAATCTGGATAGGGGGATGGTAATTAAAAGGGGGGTCCCAAATATTATTATTTTGCAGTAGAAACAGCACAAAGAAGCGGGAGTCACAAAGAAAGGGATTGAAACTGGAGCAACGGAAAGCGGGAAGTTTGGACCCTCCTGCCCCCTTCCCCCTTCCCCCTCCCCCTTAAAACATTAATCTAGACTCGCTCTGCAGTCTCACTTGCATGCAACCTCGAATCCAATCTTTGTTCAAGGGCCCATGGGTTACGAGATTAACTTGAAAAGTTATATAATGTGCTAGTTCGTGAGCACACACATACTCACGTGTTATTTTGAGTGGGCGTGCTCAAACAACTAAAAGGATCGGGTCACTGATATCGCGTGCCGTGCTGACAGATTCGCGGTGACTCAAAACCTAAAGAACACATTTTCTATGACAGAAACCTAGTGTTCTAGATAAGTGAGGTGTCTCAGGTCAAAAACTCGAAAGGATCAGCTACTCAGTTGACCCGACAACTGAACTGAATTTTTTTTTTTTTAATGATTTAGCGGGAGCGGTGGGAATTGACCTGTTAGAATTCCTTATCGACACCCTGCCTTGAAAACGTATCTGGAACCCTGAAATTTAAATATAATGTTTTAGGTTTGATACAGTGCATTGCAAATGTAAAGAAAGTGTTATAACTGATGAGTTACGCACGTACAAGGTGGTGATGACAGACCTTTTCAAGTAATCTGTAGTTGTGTCTCGGCCAAAATCGTTCTAAACGTTTTTTATTACAAGTTGTTCTCCCTTCAGCAGTTCACTTAATATCCTGTGTGTTCTAGGAGCATTTTGTTTACTAGTGAAGGTAGTCATAATTTTAGCACTGTTTCCTGTTTTGACCAAAACTGCAGCAAAATCGCCTTGGCGGTGTCTCTTTGAACACTGTTTCTTTTTGCATAGAATTTCACAAAAACAAAAAAAACAACAACACACAACATGGATGGCTATTGAGGTAAGGCGGAGCTCTACCTGAATTTAACTGAAATTTTAGGAAGTTTAAAGAGGGACTAATAGGGAAAAAAGGGTTATGGAGCACCACCAGACAGTTCAACGCCCCCCGGAAGGGCAGAAAGGGCACCCCAGGTTGGTGGACAACTGTTTGGTGTACGTCTACCAATTTTAAACTTTATATTCTAATTTTAAATCAACACTAAATCTTCAAAATTTCCTATTTCCATAAATTTTACTAACCCTTTGAGAAAAACTATTTATCTCCAAATGGTTAAATATACCCAGAAATCACCAAAACATTTACAAAAGAGCCCAAAACATAGATATGTGGGATGAGTAGAGAGATTCTTGACTGCTTGAAACGTGAACGAGATATTTGGGTTAAAACCATAATACCCAGCCAAAATACGGCCTTCATGTATAGACCCCCGCGTAAGTTCAGTAACATGAACAGTTCATATCGGGGTATTTAAATAAAATTTCACGTTACGTAACTCAACATGTTTTCATTCAGGTCAGAGAGTAGACATGGCTTGGCAGGATTGACCCGTTACTATATGCCTTTCCTTCCCTGATTTGGTTATCGACGGATAAAGATAGGGTTCTACCACCTAGCTCTCTGTATAACCCGTTCGAAAACTACGGGTTAACATTACCACTCACAGACGATTTAAGTCACGCCAAGGTAACATTTGTCAGTCATGCTGAGCGAAGGAAGAACGAAGAAAAAGCGGGACTGTTGCCGAGCGAGGACGAAGATATGTTTGTTAGTTACATCAGGAATATTTCTTCTTGTACTCGGCACCGTGTGTTTCACCCAAGCAAACAAATGGATACAATCGATTATAAACTCGCAGCTTGTTATAAAACCGAGCTCTGCTCTGTATGAGCAATGGAGGTCACCTACTGTGCCTGTTCGGATGCAGTTCTACATGTTCAATGTAGAGAATCCACTGGAGGTAAAACAGGGAGGCCACCCTTATGTCAGTCAGAAAGGACCCTACTGCTACAGGGTTCATCAGACCAAGAAGAACATCACTTGGAACAACAATTACACGGTTTCGTACAACAAGTTTACCAAGTATGTCTTTGATACCGATTGCTCCTGTTCCTCGTGTGATCCGTACACAAATACAGTCACACTGCCTAATGTACCGCTGGTTATTCTATCAGAAGTTTCCAAAACCTATCCTGGATCATCGATGATATTTAGCATCATTTTCGAACGTTTCAAGGAAGAGTTCTTTAAGATAACTACTGTTGACGAGTTACTGTGGGGATACCAAGACCCCGTGTTCGAGTTTTTTGCCGAGATCAAGCGCAAGTATCACTTATCTTTTCTTCCAGATATCGACCCTATTTTCCGGATGATGGATAACAACAGTCTAGATGGCGTCGTGACTACTTACACTGGGGCATCAGACATCAGCCGAGCTGCAGTCTGGACCGAGTGGAAGGGAAAACCCAATGTAGGTTTATGGAACTCATCCTGGGCAAACATGCTCAACGGAAGCGACGGTATGCAATTTCCTCCTCAAACCAGCACCGATGATACGCTGTACGCGTTTTATGTGCAGCTGTGTAAGTCCATGCGCTTTGTATATGGTTCGCAAACAACTGTTCACGGCGTGGACACGTTGAGGTTTACATACCCCGAAGAGTTGTGGCAAAACGCAAGTGTTAACCCTGCAAACAGAGGCTTTTGTCCTAATGGGTGTTTTCCAAGCGGGATACTTGATGCAAGCGTTTGTAAAGACACTCCTGTTGCAGTGCCAGCGATAGTTGCCTCTAAACCCCATTTCTATCAAGGTGATCCATCTCTGGTCAGTAATGTAGGAGGCTTAGACCCAATAAAGGAAGAACATGGCACCTTTTTCGACATTGAACCGCACTTTGGTCTCCCTCTTCATTTAAGTTTACGGCTTCAACTAAACGTGAATATTAAACCTACAAAATATATTCTACAAATGGCAGGCGTCAAAGAGGTGATACTGCCCATCGTGTACTTAAACAACAGCGTGTCAGTGGATGCGTCAACAGCCAACACTATGAAACAAGTCTTGACTGCCATGAAAGCTGTTCCTTGGGTCTCGGGAACGTTGATTTGTATCGGGACTATTGAACTTGTGATCGCCTTTTGCTGGATCTTAAAGCGACTAAAAGAAAGATCGCACGTTAACGATGAGAGGACACCACTGATTGCAAATGGGGAATCCACTAGAACGTAATTTACTTTAATTTTTAGCATGCTTAGATAGTTTCTTTATATAATTAATTTTGTATCGTGGAGGTAACGCGCGCACAAAATATAGCTGAATATATAATCAATCTCCGCTTTATATATATTTGCTATATTCCACTTCTTCTTATGACCAATGAGACTCGATGTGCTGATAGAACGGCTTATCAATCTCTCAGTTTAAACCTCGGTTTCATTCTTCATCGATTTTATTCCAAAACACCTACTTTGATCATAAAAAATTTCACTCACAAAGTCACGAACGTTGTCGCGTTATCGTGCCTAGCCCTGATAAAAACGTTTTTTTTTTTTTTTTCATTGCTCGTAGATAGGAGAACGCGGTTTTGTTACAAGCTGCGAGTTGATAATCGACTGACCGAGTACAAGCCGGCAGAAATATTCCTGATACCAGCGTAAAACACATCTTTTTCCTCGCTGTAGGGCAGCCGAAATTTTCCATGCCCCTCCAATGGCGCGCCAATTTCAAGTGTTGACCAGAATTTGTACGCCCACTCATGCATATTTGTGGTTTCAGCTTACACTGCAGAGGTTACACGGCGAGCAGATCTCTAAATTAGCTCGTGTTTTAGTCGCACAGGAATGATTGGCAATTCGGGTATGACAAAAGGAAAGCCAACTGGATGACACTGCAGTGTCGGGAGCATCGGAAAAGTGTAATTCCTCCCCCCGGGGGGGGGGGACTCCCATATAAAAAGGATGGGGGATGCTCGTCGTACCTTTGAGGAGTTAAAAAGCGGTTTTGGTCCCTTTTTAATAGGGTGTTCAGCCTCAAAAGCTCCACAGCGAGAGCTTTTGCGTCACCTTTTAGGGCACTGAGCTGAAAAAAAATATGACAGGAGATAATGTGTTGTTTTAGAATTGGTACCTCTTAGGGGTGAAAAAAAATTTCAAGCCACGCCCACAAAACATGATCTTAGAGCTTCTTAGGTTTTTTTTTCAAAATTTCCCACGGGCACCCCCGTCCTTTTGACACGGGAGTCCCCCTTGGAATTTTCTCCATCGCCCTAGATCGCGTTTGTAACAACCTGGACCTTTACAGTTGCACAGGCGATACGTCAGTTCCACATTATGCTTCATTATGCCGTAATTATTACCTTTTTATTTAGAAAAGCGTTTGAATAGCTCTTGATGTTTTATATACATTTTTACTAGATCCCTTGTTTTTAATATTTTAATTTTTAGCTCGTTACCTTAGCCTAATGTACATAATTATTGTAAATAATTAGTTTTAAATTAATCACACTATTCATAGCATATCGTTTAATTTATATTACTCATATGGTTTGTTAGGCGCATTTGATCATATTCACATGTTAATTTGCGCCTTAGAAATATTAAATATTATTATTAAATATTATTTTATTATTTTTTAAGTTGCAGACAAAGAAATTGTTGAAGGCCAAGCCGTGCTCTAGATTTAGCAAGAACTACATTGTATTCTCGTTTTATGCAGCTGTCTTTAATTCTGATTGTAATAAACTAACTTGAATTTGTACTTCATTTGCAAGCAAAATAAGCGCGATTTACAATCTCAACAGTAATAAACAAGATGTTTTCAGAAGCCTTCAACAGAAAAGGCAAAGTTATCAAAATAACCCCCAGAAGACCACACGAAACATCAAGAGAGTTGACGCTACATTTGTGGAAATCACTTGACACTTCGTGTGATGAATTTTTTTTACCTTAGGCAGTTGACATCACATGAAAATACATTCTTTGCAGCCCTTTTAGTACACAGGAGATTTCTAATTTTGAATGTAATAAACTAACTTTAATGTGCACTTCATTTGTAAGCAGAAAGAGAAAACAATAGGCGTGCTTTGTAATCTTCAACAGTATAGTAACAAACAAGATGTTTTTAGAAACTTTTCAACAGAATAAGCAGCTACCAAAATAGCCCCAGAAAACAAGACAAAACATCCACGAGAGTTAACGCAGCAGTTAACGTTGTGTGATGATTTTTTTTAAAACCTATAGCTGTTGAAATCACATGAAAATACATTCTTCCAGAGATATGACACCTTACAACCTTTCGGAAGAGGGTATCATGAAATCATTTTGCAAAATGCTAATAACAAAACAGCACCACATGATAGTACTTCTCAGTGGCTTTCAATTGAATGATCAAAAACTAGTTAAAACTAGGATTTCGTCCACAAACGGAAAAGTTAGAGCCACGTTATAATGTATAATAAACCGTACTGTGGAATAGATTACCCTTGGATACTCGTCAGTCACCCTCTCTTGATGAATTTAAATCTAAGTTGAAGAATTATGATTTTGATGGCAGTCTTATGTAAGTTTTATTTTGCTTTTGTACAAGGCTTCCTTGTAAAGCAGGTTTTTTTTAATCATTTCTTTCATTGTAGTAGTTATCAGTGATTTATTAGTTAGGTAGCGCGTATAATGATCAATACCTTTAATTGAATGCTCCCACACTATAGGGATTCACACAGTTCAACCAATTTGAACTTGCGAGTTAAGACGAACTCCGAAAGGGGATCGAGCAATATTAGTTTTCCGTGGACAAAAACCCTGTACTAGAATAATTTTAATTATAGAACAGACCTTTTTGCATTTTCTAAAAGCTAGAGATGTAAATAGTAGCCTGAAATAACACCAAAGACAATTTCCCAAGAAATCTCGAGAAAATAAATTTTAAAAATCAGAGAAATTGTGCACTCACAGGTAAAATTTCACCATCGGTTTTATTTTACTAGTACCTTTTAAGTGTTTCTTATGAACCTCAAAATTTGTTTTCGACATTTGGTGTTGACAGAAATCTTTTCTTTTGAGGAGATATTTAAAACAGTCGCAAAGAAGTTTCTTGTACAATGTAAATAATCTTGGTACAAAGTTTTTGTCCACTTGTTACTCGAACTTCTGGTGGATTCCTTCTTAAGCTTTCTGGAATCATGTCCCATCCCAGGAAAAAGGGAACGAAAAACAAATCATCAAGCCCCGAAAGCGAAGTCCTTCACAGCCCTCCGAAATTAGAGCATTTGTGTGATTAGACACTTATTTTGCCTTACCTGGAAATCAATCCTGAGAACACCTCGTACCCTACGTCCGTCTTGGTGACCACAGGGTACCCACCATGAGGTGTGTCCAACAACATACGAGTGAGACGCTCCACAGATTCTATTTTGTGTACCACCTTGAACAAAGTACACGAACAAACTATTACAAAAATAGCTTTAGCTATAGCGGGGCCATAAACACTACCGAGGGTAAATAAAGTTTATATAACGTTTTTACATTATTTATTCTTTGGAACAGTCTTCCTTCTGACGTAAGGGAAGCAAGGTTCCTTGGGCAATTTAAACGTCTACTTCAACAAGTATTGTAAGGCAAGGCATTCGTGGAAAATAGATTTTTATTTAATTAATTTACATTACATTAGTTATAGATAAGTTATTTATAAATTGTTTTTAAAGCTGACGAATATTTGCCGTGATCAAATTAAAGAAATTAAAAAAACACACAAGAGGCTCCTCTAAAACTACTCACAGATTTTTACGACATCATTACAGTTAAAACAAAAGGTGGAAGACTTCATTTGTTAGCTTCCCAAAGGGGAACCTCCCCCTTGGAGAAGGCGTGTTTTAAAAGGAGCTAGTCATACACAAACGTAACTTACATTGCAAAAGTTCGCCTACATCTCGCGTTTCAAAACAGTGTTGCGAGACAAAGTACAGTACTCATAACACTGAAGTAAGGTGTATGCAGTGTTACACTATGAAACTGTTCCCCCTCAGTTGGCTTTTGGAAACCAAAATGTCATTAGATTCCTGACTTCTTTCATTTTTGAACTTACAATAGCAGGTGAGGACATGGCGTCTCCAGCTCTAAACAACTCTAAGTTAATCCTGAAAGAAAGAGAGATGCTGTAAAACTTACTGACTATAGGACCTTTAAAAGTGTACAGCAAACGAAACAATGGCTAACAACATGCATAGTGAATACCCTGATGAAATGAGGTAGCTGCCAATCTAGCTGCTACAAGTCACGTATTTTCTCGTTAGGGGGTTATACGACCTTAACCGGTCCTTTACCCCCAAGTCGATTAGCCCCTAGCCGGTTAGCCCCCAACCAGAGGTCGATCAGCCCCCATCCCAGACTTAAAGAACGAGAAATAGATAGTGTTTTCGACTTCTGGTTGAGGGCTAATCGACTTCTGGTTGGTAACCGACTTTAAACATCTACGGGGAAAATACTAAGTGTGGAAGTTAAAGAGGCCGTGCACAGCCTAAATACATACACCGTTGCTTTGTAAAACATAATCTCTAGTTCTTTTCAGCAGCTTTACACTGTCACTTTTTTAATTTCTCTGTTTTCATTTGTATCCACGCTTAAAAGTTTACTGATATTCAAGTGTACCAGTGATGATGCAGGAAACAAGCGGTGCCTTGTGTGGTTACAAATTTTCTTTCGGTGTAATAAGGACACAAAAAAAAGAACAGGGAAATTCCATTTTGTTTCTTCTTTCTTCTCGCTTCAGTCCCACATGAGAACCGTGCAAGGAGCATTTTACACTGGTTTAGTTGTGAAGCTGATTGGTTGAGGTGTCACGAAGTTTTCAACTATTTCACTAGTTATTTTTGAGACTTACGCTTTTGATCCCTCGTGCAGTATAACAGGTTCAGAGTCAAGGAAGGGAATGCACTTCAATTCCAGTAATGCATGGTACAAGGGATGCGTGGCAAAGTCGCCGACCCACTTGGCTACCATAATGGCGACCATGATCGGTAGTAAAAACTGAATGTCATTTGTAATCTCCATCTGCGAGAAGAGAGAAAAGAATTAACGACAGTAAAAAAAAACAACAACAGCTATTGTTCTGTACAGAATTCAGGAGATTCTCAAGGAAAGTAACGTATTTTATTGTAGGGTAATGTAAGAAAGGTAAGGTAAGGTAAACAACGCAATTATTGAAATGTGATATAAATAGAGTGATGACAGTAATGTGTTCAATGCAAGGCGCCCTAAGGTGGCTCGAAACAGTTTCCAGCACTTAAATTTTGATGGGTCGTTATATCCACTTTTTATTACTTGATGCTACAGTCATGGTATCAAACAACTGCCCAATCATTTGTGAACACGTTGTTATCATTTCTGTTTCACAATAGGTTACCATAGCAACAGTATGACCTGCTAAAAACACCCTTAATTACAGCTTTAGGGGCTTATAATTCAAAAACTGCACGGTGAATTTTTTTTATATTATCAACTTTTCATAAGTATGATAAGACGCAACTTTTGGCAAAGTTTAAAAAAATTCTGTCGGTGAGGTTCAGTGCCACCTTAAATCTTCGAAAATTTACGGTGGCTCTGACCCCACTCACATAATTTTTTTAAACTTTGCCAAAAGTTGCGTCTTATCATTCTTATCAAAAATTGATACTATAAAAAAAATTCACCGTGCCGTTTTTGAATTATAAGCCCCTAAAGCTGTAATTAAGGGTGTTTTTAGCAGGTCATGCTGTTGTTATGGTAACCTATTGTGAAACAAAAATGATAACAACGTGTTTATCAATGACTGGGCAGTTTTTTGATACCATGACTGTAGCATCAAGTGATAAAGAGTGGATATAACGACCCATCAAAATTTAAGTGCTGGAAACTGTTTTGAGCCACCTTAAATGATGTGGTTACGTATTGTAATTCAGTGTTAGTTTACATAGGTTTTTATTAGATTTTTGATTATTGTATATTTTAGAGTGCTACATGTTTATTAGTTGTATAACTATTACGTGGTTTACACTCTGATTGATTGATTGATTGGTTATATCGTATTGTTTATGAAAGTATTGTGAGGTAAGTGTAACCATGCAAGTGACAAATGTAATTAAAATAAATTTACCTCGTATATCGCGGATTATAATAGTAAGCAATGGGTACTCAAGATAAAACACCAGGGAGGTGTGAGAGAAACTGGCAATTTTGGTGGAAAGTCGTGTTCTAGGAGCTGTTCTTGTTGATTTAAGCCTAAAGATTCTATGACATAGGGTAATCATCTGGGTTTTAAGAAGTTTTAGTCGTCTTTTTCGTAGGCATTTTTGGTGTGTAAAATCACGGGCTCCATTAGACAGGTGGATCCTCAAGTTCATTAAGGCATTAAGGTATCCATAAAATGATAACTGTAGATCTCTGTTTCTATTCAAAGTAAATGGAGTTGAACCAACTCTCAAAACTCCACCCTAGCACCAACTAAACTATAATCCTCCCTAGACTAAACCTTTGTTAGACACAAACTGTACATTCCTCCTGAGCAATGGTTTTACTCACCATAATCACCGTTAATGACATAGTTAGCCTTGATACACCACCAAAGAATGATGCTGCCCCTATGAGAGCAAAAGCTCCTGGGTCCATCCACGCCCAGTAACCTGAAATGAAATGGTTAAAGACTCTTGATTCATAACATGAGGGAACTAAGCTGAGCTTCTCTCATCTTTTGCTATCAATCAGCTCATATCATTGCCTGGCTTTTTTTTTTCTTATCTAAGCAAACTGTCTAATATTTTGACTTTTGCTCTTATTTGAAGGCAATTAGTGATGTGACATGCTCACGTTGGGTAAAAGTCAGTTTTTAGGGGTTAAAAAGCATTTTTGGTGCCTCTTAGGGTATTCAGCATCAAAAGGTCCACAGCAGGAGCTTTTGCAGTACCTTTTAGGGTATTGAGCAGAAAAAAATATGGCTGGAGATAATGTGTTGTTTTAGAATTGGTACCTCTTAGGGGTGAAAAGAATTTCAAACCAGCCCACAAAACAGGCGTTCCTAGGCGTTCTTTTCAAATTTTCCGACGAGCACCCCCGTCATTTTGATATGGGAGTCCCCTGGGAACTTTCCCATCACCCTAGATCCTTTTTATAGGGGAGTTCCCCTCCGAGCATTATAACTGTTTGTTTCCTTTGTTAGTATTTTTATAATAATTACTGTGTAATCAGTCTAATTGCTAAGAACAGAGAGGTGGGTGTCAAAAGCTCAAGCACAGTTTTCTAATTAGCTTCAAACAAAAGCTCTCAGAGTACAAACCTGAGGAGTGAACACCAAATAAATCTACCATGGCTCGTCCAATGATACGGCCATACGTTCCACCAATAAATCTGAAAAGGATAGGTTTCTGTAAGATGCCAAATCAAACAAAACTTAATGTGGTGCATAGATTGTAGCAATAAAGTACCCTGTGAGCAGTTGATTGCTCCTACGCTGAACGAAATATTATTTTTGACTACACTCTCCAACTGACCAAGCCCTGATTTTCCTTAGATAAGTCGCTAAGCAACAATCACTGCTAAGCAACACATGCAATCATAATCGTAGAGTGTCTGGACTCAAACCTGAACCTTCCAATCTCAAGCTCAAAGGTTAATTAATAGACAACAGTGGGCACCGTACTAGAGCTCAAACTATATTTAAATGTTTAACGAAAACCACGACCTCTTAATCTGCTTCAATGTAATGCCCCATTCACACCAACTAAACTAGTTTAACTAATCCAAGTTTAGGTTTTTACAATTTGTCAATTACGCTTTGCAGTCATTTTGTGAGGACAAAGTTCAAATCACTTTGCTAACATATTTTAATCAAACAGGGTTTTACCTGGTTAAGTATGGGTTATGCATTCATGGTATGAGAAAATAATTTTTAACCTTGTTTAGTTAACCACTTTTAAACGTGTTTACATGTAACATGTTGGTGTGAATGTGGTATAGATCAGTGTTTAACTGTTTGAATTCTGTGGTTAATAAAGGTCATTCATTCAGTTGGGAACAAAGATATACAAAAGTGGCAATTACTCCTTCTCCAAAAATGTCTGACAAATACCAGCTCCACACAAATGCACCCATATGTCTATTTAAAAAATAAAATATAATTATACTCACAACATAGGAACAACCAAACCACTAGAAATAGCACTTCCAGCTGACCAACAAGCAAGGAGGAAGTATATCACTAATACTGAACACAGAGACCTGAGAAAAGGAAAGAAAATCATATATTTGTGTACCTAAATTATTAACCCATTTACTCCCAGAGCTTTTTGCCAAAAATGCATTTTTTGGACATTTTGGAGATTTTCAGGCTGGATATGAGCCAGATTAGCTCCATTCTACCCAAAAAGGCATTTGCAACATGACAGCATGCCTTTCTTTCCACTAGCATCGCGTTTTACGACATTTTTGCTCAGGCATGCCTAGAAATCAAAATTCTGAGATAGAAAATGACCTATGTCTTAAGGCTTTTCGATTCTTCTAATTTTTTTTCGCCTTTCATTTTTCTCCTTTTCTTTTCTTTTTGCTGCAGTGATTGACCTTCAGCTGACTTCCAGTTCAAACAATTCTGAGAAAGCATCATCAAGACAGGCAATTTTTACCATGGGGCAGCCATGTGTAGTCATGTGAAATTTTGCTCTAAGTTTTTCACCCAACTTTTTGAGCATTTTCGTGCAAATTTCAGGCTCTATATAGCCGATCACTCTGATTTGGGTATCATTGGAACGATCTTTTCCTCCTGCAGAAGTTGAGCATAGATGATGCCAATTTTGGTCAAACATGATGATGTCAGAAGTGGAACAAAGGTCAAGGCTCATCACGGCCAGTTATGGGCAGCATGGGAGTCAACTTTATTTGGTTAAAGGATGGAGTAATGAGATCTTCTCTTAGTTTGCACATAATTATACTCTTTTAATACTGTATTTATTCAAGACTGGGCGCTTATTCAAGATGGGCACTTATCAAATTTTCACCATTTTCAGAAAGTAGTAAGTTTATTTTGCCACAAAACAATAAAAAATAAAATGTGAACCTGTACATATACCAAAGCAGAATTTTAACTCTTCATTAAAAGTTTCTTTAAAATACTAAGAAATCTTGGTCTTAGGGTAGGTCTCTTAGTAATACTTCTAAGTCGATTTCAGTCTCATTGTCACTAAGGTCAATTAGCGAACTCTCTGATGGACTTTTTTTGTGTTGGGGGGGGGGGGGGGGAGGAGGTGGAGGTAGGTTCTTTTCAAGGCCGGGCACTTAATAAATTTTCCTGCCTACAGGTAGCCTGCGTAACAAGCGTTTCTGTGGTGTTCGGGAGCAAAGAATATTACAGCGCGAAAAATAGAGCGAGTAAAAGAGGGGGGAGGGGGAGGGGAAGGAAGGAAGGAAACGCTTGCAGACAAACCCCTGGATTTTGAAAACCGCCCACTTGGCCTTTCATGCCTGAGCGCGCACACTGAGATTTCGTGCTGTCATCGGCTGTCATAAATTAACCAATAAAATCTTCGGCCTTCTGTAGCGGAAGTGAACTTTGAACCAAAATAAACTTTACTTGTCAAAATATGTCTGAAACAACGAGCGCACGGTGGCAACGGAGAAATCTCGATGAATTAAATTTGGTAATTTTTAATCAAGCTACTCAATCTGTCTAAAAGGAAAGACTGCAAGGGTGACGTTTTAGCACAAATCTGCCTGAAAGTTAAACTGTGAGAAGTATTCCAGTCACGTTAGTAATCCTTGTGCTCGCATGATTCGAAATCTTGGATCACTGTATTCATTCGTCCAGGAATCAATACAAAGTAAAATTAGCAAGTCAACTCTCACAAAGGCAATTCCAGTAAAGAAGCGTTTGCTGGAAACGCCAGATCCGCAAATCGGTTCGATTGTTATCGCTGCAACAAAAACAAACAACGGAAAGTCTTCTCGGCAAACTTTGGAATTTGGGCAGGAGAGGCTTCAAACATCTGAGAGGAGAAATAACGATAATCTTGACCAGTATCTGAATAAAGATAATCTTCCCTTAGGCGACCTCCAAGTCAAAGTTGTTTATAAAATGTCCTCGTAAGAATTCCCCGCGACGAGACGACTAAATTTTTGGTAAGGCAAATATGTGACAAAAACTGGCATGCCGCAGCTAACACTATAACAAATCATTCAGGATTGTACCCAGAGGTTCTAAATGCTGTCAACAAAAATGCTTCTAATGAAATGTCGCAGTACCTACGACAACATGTTGCCTTGTAACAAGCCAGACGAAATCACTAAGTTTTCCCACGCAATAGTGCTAATTTTCTGTCCCCGTGGTTTATTATCTTGTCCTTGGCGCATGTAGCATTCAAGAAAGTGATGTTAAAATTAAAGGAACAGCTGCAAATTGTGTCGCGCTTGCTTCTGCAATAATGTGCAGGCTTCGAAAAACCAAAGTGTAGGCATTGCATTACAGGATTTCTACCGTACTGTTGAAGCCGACGACTAAATCCTCGTTCAGCGAGAAAAGTTAAAGCGTTTTGTAACCAAGCTTCGAACGCGTCTTCCCCTTTTGTCTGGCACACAAAGGTATTAAAATACCTTTGATCAACACATGTCAATAATATTGGACTAGCCCAGCCAATCACGAGCTCCGTTCGCTGGCGAACGGAGGTTTTCAAAATCCAGGGGTTTGTCTGCAAGCGTTTCCTTCCTTCCCCTCTCCCACCCCCCTCCTTCTTTTTTTTGGTTCTCGCCCCATTTTCCGCGCAGACAAAACACCGAAAATCCCGTTCCTCGGTCTTTCTTTGCTACCAAGCCCCACGGAAACGCTTGCTACGCAGGCTAGCCTACAGGGTGGGTGCTTATTTGGGGTTGTGGGCTTAATTGAATAAATATGGTATTTTAAATTGAGGAGGCACTTTAGCACTTTCTCAACGAAGGACACTTAAACAAAGGAAGGGGTCAGCTGAGCAAATATCATATGGTACAGCATTTAGGGAATAGCATGTGACTGGAGTTAAATGGTTCAACAATTTAGTGTCCAATACAGAATAATTCCTTGGGGTTAAACTAAAGAGAAAAAAGGTTAAGAGAACAATTTCATTCAAATTTATTTGTGATACATACGCATATCCCAGTTGATAAGGTGTATCTCTAGAGAACAAGTGATGAATAGCTTTCTCTCCTGTGATAAATAGAAGAGTGGCCACTAAAATGAAAATAAATGTTGCTTTAGATATTTCAACATTGCATTAAATATTTCAGGGACTTCTACAGACAGGCAAGACATTTACAATTATGTACAAAGTTCTGCAACTGCTTCAAAAATAGACATCTGCATCTCTTAGAACATTGTTCACCTTCATTAAAGGAAGCATTTGTAAACACAGTTCCATTGATGATTGTTGTGTCTCCAGGGCAAGTGTAGTTTCTCACATCTCTTTCGGTGTGCAAGGGATGCTGGCTGGCTGTCAAACACTTGTCACTAGGAATCAAAAGGATGTCATGGTTAACAATATATTGTAGGCAGTAACCAAGTTGTTTAAAACTGAAAAGCTGTTCAAAGCTTCATAACAGTTTCATAACATTCTATTACTTGTGGGAAGAAATTGGGCTTTTCCACAACAACATGTGCTGAATGACTTTGGAACAGCCACTGTGCTGAATGGGCCACCCTGCATAAATAAAGTATTACCTACCTTTACCTACCTTTACCTACCTTTAATGCTCCTGAAGTCATTTTCACAGAAAGGATTTCTCACTAAATTCAAAACAATGGTTGGGCATCATGTGGCTTTGTGGGCTATGTAGAAATTTCACCTTAATTACAACTGTTAAATGAAATTACTTTTTCTATTTCTCTAGTTCTAAAGGCAAATAAATTATTTTATTACATGGCAAGATGGTCTTGAGATAAATCTGAGCATTCTGATTGGTTCTTTCTTGGTCGAGTCTTCAGACCGTTTCCATGGAAATGGCCATAAACTATGTCTTTTTTATTTTATTTTATGCAAATATAATATACTACTTACTAACCTAGCTTGCTTGAGCCATACTGAGGAATATTGGCCCTCGGCCACCAAGTTCAGTGCAGTCCGTACTGCCACATCCTTGGGCCAGTATACCCCAGTACGGCCCTCACACTCAGTTAGTTAGAGGTTAATATTCTTAGCAAAGACATATTTTCTTTCTGTTCCAAAGTTATTTTGACTTTGAATTAGAACGTGATTGGACTTGTTACAGGTGCATATCAACAGACATTTTATTTATTGCTGGCAGTCACCATGAAACATGCAAAGTATCCCTGCAATATTAAATGGTACTAATGCATGTGCATGCATTACCTGTTTCCCCCCGCTGTAACGGAACACTGAAATAAGGTACATGGAAATGCTGCAGGTAGAAATACAGATGCTGTACCTGTAATAATCTGTAACATAACAATTAACAACCATTTTCAGTAAACTTCAAATTAACATGGCATGGGCAATGTTCCTTAATAACGGACTTGTGGTTTAGTGAATTACAATGTAGAATCTGGATAGGTAGATTACAGGAGTATACATAGATGTTAGCGAACTAGCGTGAGGTGCGTATTGGAGATTGGTTGAGTTTCTTTTTGCAGGTTTATTGATTAAGCTGCAGGGGAGGTCTAAAAACTTGCAAAAACAGAAAACAAATACAGACTGAACAAGCTAGTTCAATAAAGTATTTATCATCATGGCTCTTTTCAACCTGCTGATAAACTAATGTCTCAGCGATCCATTCCTAAAAAGGTAAGCATTTATTTACATTTCTTGTGTTACTTGTTTGCGTGAACAGATTTGAACTAAAATTGTCTTCCAGACATGAAGGTAAATAGATTTCTACCTAACAAAAAACTTTTATTTTGTACAATGAATTGAAAAAGCAATTCACCAAAATTAATTTGCGTGTTGTCCACTTAAGCAGTCTATACTGCAAAATTCAGACCGCTAAGGGAACCAATCATAATTCTCCTTTTCATTGCAGACCAGTTCAGCCATATAATAAATCAGGGTATACTGGTGAATTGTTACGACAACTGAAATGATCATGGAGGAGTAGTCAGTGAAGGTGGCAATATACAATTCTTAGTCATCAATTTCATGTCAATAATATTTAATGATGCTTAAGTGTATCTAACCGCCTGGGCTGGGTTGTTCAAAAGCCGGTTAATGCTATCCCAGAATCAAAAGTTAACCGAAGAATTCATTTTTCTTTATAGCAATGGTTTTTACTGCTAATGTTTCATGTAGTTAGAGATTGCTCAAGCTCAAAACTGAAGGACAAACAATATAAACAGAAAACCTCACCGAAACGTCACAAAACTGAAATTAAAATTCTCGTTAATCCTAGGTTAGCTTAATCGAGTTTTGAACAACCTGGCCATGGACACATTGTGGGTATATGGTGCTCTTGCACCATTTAAAGGGATGGTTTTACTGCTTGGTGCATGTGCAGCCTATATAATGAACTTATACCATTATTTACCAAAGAATCAAAAGTGAGCTGATGTCTCTTGTGGGAAGTTTTCTTTGGAAATTTTGTAGTCAGCCATCATAGCATTGTGATAGAGGTGATATGTTGCATTAGAATTCTGTTTGTATGTTCCAACTGCATGGCACACCACAGGATTCTACATTTTATGACCCACTATTTATGCAAGCAGATCAAATTAAGTTTTCAATTTTTAATTTGACAGTCTTTTGCATTTGCCAAATTATGAAGCTGTCTGACCCTTTAAATTATGTAAAGGCCAGCAATGCAGGCATAGAGCTAGACATTTTTAAAACATACCATGATTAGAATTGGTTCAGATAGCTTAGCAATGTTCTTCCACTGTTTGGACTTAATCTTGGCAACTTGGGATCTTCGAAATCTTGCAATCTACATGGAAATATGAGAGACAATACATTTAAAGCTGCTAAAAGGGACTACAACTGAGGGTTCAAGTATAGAGATCCTCCGTTGCAGAATCAGGGCCATGGTGTAATGAAGAGAAGTGCAAGGTGGACTTCATTTGGCTACTATAGGCAACTGTAAAGCAAAATAGAAGAGGTTGTTCAAAGGTGTCCTTTGCTGACCAGGAAACTACATATGTAAGTTTTAAATTTCGACAAAAAGAAAAGCTGATCATATAGTAGAGTTACCCATGATTTCAAATTGTAACACAAGGATTATGGACATGACTAAACAGAATATACAGAGTATCTACATAATATTATTATGTTTATGGTCAAAGGTAGCAACATAATCATCTCTCTTTTAGCCTGATGAAAGCTTATTTAAAGTTATTAGTTTTAGCTGAAATTTCTTGGGTTTAGATTTACATGTATGACAAGTGTGCTGTACACATTTTAGCGTCACCTCCTGACTACAGCAACCAATTGCCATGCACCTCTTTAGAACTGTAATTTCATTTGCTCCCTAGTTGTTTCATGCAACTCTTTATTGTTTTAAGGACTAGGTACATTGTTTATGTTGCCTGTTATATTGTTTTCTCAGCCAATCCTGTTGAGCAGCTACTCCATACTGAAACAACAAGAGAAACTTGATAATTCTCTTTGATTTTAGTTCATTTAATATAATTGTCATTCTTAGTTAGTTTCACCCCCAAACATTCAGCCACTGTCTTGCATTCTCATAGTTAGCAAGGGACATTTTCAGGATACTCAGAACAAAGAAATCCCCCTGAATGATGAACATAACAAATACTGTACCTTTAAATTAAGAAAGGTGAACATAGCACCTAACAAGCCACCAATTACTCCAAGAATAACAGTTGGTATAAATGCCAGAAGGTTTAAACCAATACCATGACTAATCTGGAATTAAACATTTGAAATCAGGTACTGTTCATTTTGGGGAGGTGGGAGGGAGGAAGAGGGGCTGGTGGGAACTGGTAGAGAGTCACTGTAGTATAATTATAATGACCCCCCTTTATAACAAATATCTACCCTGGTGCCTCAATTGTAATCCTAAATTTTTGAGATGTCCCCCTTGAAAACGATCGAATAATTAACATTAAACTTGTCCAGCTAAACTACATGTAACAATATGCCCACTGGGGTTATACAACCAAATAGTTGGCTGGGTTGTGGAGTCTGGGGGCATGCTCCTCAGGGAAAGTTCAAATTTTCAGAACCCCAGAAACACTATTTTAGGCATTATGGTAGAATTTTTTGTACTATAGGTGTCATCAATAGACTTAATAGTACTTATTTTGAGTTACAACCCCCAAGATCAGACAAAAATTTACAGATTTAGAAAGACTGGCAGTGAAGAGAACGAAGAAAATTATTCTGTTAATAGTTTAAGTGCCAGCTGTAAAAATTTACTATGATCCAACATACCTTTCTTTAGTAAGCACTTACTTGAAACAAAATGTTCTTTTCAGCTTTAAACATGCCAAAATCTCCTTGATACTTGAACCCTTCAAAAGCTGAATTAAACAAGTCCTGCAAATGAATGTGAATCAATCACAGTTTCTCTCTACAGAAAAACTAAATTTTTCACCATTGACTGTTAGCCATTTGCTAAGGTGAGATATATTTATAAGCAAAGACTGGACAGGAACAAAATAATATAATATAGAAATTATTATGTTTCATTTTACTGACCTCAGGACCATAAGTTAATAAAAGAAAATTGCCAGTACTCATAATTTTCATACAATCTGGATAAATATGCAACATAGACTAAACTTAGCAATAACTAAACTTTGGTCCCTGCACCAACTGCAATGTGGTAGTTACACTGTACTTCAATAATAAATAACTTACTGTAGTAAATGTTGATACCATGCAAGCAAAGAATGTTTGCCATGATAATTTCATGTTCCAAAATGATGACACCTCTTCCATAGAGAACAACAGTCCACCCACTGGTGCTCCAAAAGCTGAAGCCACGCCTGCTGCAGCACCAGCAGAAATGAAGTTACGTCTGTTTGACAAATGGAGCACTTAATTTATATGATAACACAGTTGAACTTCTCCACAAAGACCACCTTAGGGATAGAGGAAAGTGGTTGTTGTAAAGAGGTGGCCGTTATGGGGAGGTAGGGGTGTAACATGACACCTGTTTGTTTGGGGGTGCAACATTGTTTTTCGAAAAATGCTTATTTTAGCATATATGTATCAAAATGTATCAAGAAATCAGAAACTTCATTACAGAAACTTCATTACAGAAACAGAGGCCAACAACGTACAGTACAGATAAAGTTTAGTGGCCTTTACAATGCAAATGAAGTTTTCTATACATCGTTTATCAGTCATTGATTAACTGGCCATAGTCTAGAGGTTATTTTGACAGTTGAGACAAGTTTTAGTTGCCATTTCCGTTGTAGAGAGGTTAAAATAAGAGTGAATGTATGAACTGTCTGCCAGGACCAGAAAAAGTGGCCACTGTGGAGAAGTGACCATTAGACAAGTGGAGGTTCAACTGTATATGATTTGAATGATAATTCTTATCAGACGGGTTTTGTGGGTAATACTATTTTTTATTCTCCAGCACACCAGAAACTTCAACAAAATATATTTCTTATAGTTGTGCAAACTCACCTGTCTTCTGTGTTACGGAACCTCTCAAAGAATGGCAGTTTGAAATTAAGAGTCTGTGATTTAAACTGACTGAGGCCTGCACCAACTAAGCTCCTGCAACAAACAAATGATCATGCTTTTCATTACTTTCAGATAAAAGTTGAATTTATGTTTGAAAAGTGCAATGTACTTTTTGAGCATACCAATAATTAATAATTACTATTAATAATGTTTCTATTATTACAGGGTTCGTACCCTTTTTCAGAAACAAATTTCCAGACTTTTCCAGGACTTTTCCAGGACTCAGATTGATTTTTCCAGGACTCTAAAATTCACATTAACCCTTTCACTCCCAAGATCTTAATGTTAATTCTCCTTACTGTCCGCCATACATTTCATATTTTTGTACTTGAGTTTAACAGATTTCCAGAACTTTCCAGGACCAGGAGCCCTTTTCCAGGACTTTCCAGTCCTAGAAAATGCCACAATAAAATTCCAGGACTTTCCAGGGTTTCCAGGACCCGTACGAACCCTGTATTATTCTCAAACTCATTAATAATTCATCACGTTTAAACACAAGAGATCATGACTGTGACAGTGTTTGGAATTCTGATCTTAATTTGCATGGATTTTTGCGATTCTATTTCTCCATTTTCTAATAGGTGGTTAGTTTCCATTGAGAAGATATATAAAACACTCAAGACAGTGTTTGACCACATTTCCAAACACCTCATAGCTCATTAATAATACACCACTTTGCAACACATTTTCAACTCTCTTCCTGGTGTTTGGAAATGTGGTCAAACAACGTCTTTCATGTTTGAGATATTACTTAAAATTAACAACATATAAGCAACATACCCAAGATGAATCATGGGACCTTCTGGACCAATAGGAAGTCCCGCACCAACTGCACATACACAGGAAAAGAACTTGACTAACATAGTCTTGAAATTAAATATATGCCGCACCACAGTTCCATTCAAAAAACCAATTAGTTCAGGAATACCAGAACCTCCAGCTGAAGGCCGATAGTACTGTCAGGAAAAACAAGTCATGCTTAACTAAACTTTTACTTAATATTTAAAGGCAACTTGCATCATTAGTCCTTTAATGCCCAAATCAAATTTTTGAAATTTTGATCATGTACATGTAATGAGTGCCCTTAAAAAGGCCTTTTTAAACTAAAATGTAAAAGCATGAGAAGAAAGATATATGCAAAAGAGATATCTGAAAGAAAGTGTCCAAAAACATAAAATAGGTAAAGGAACAAAATGTTATGTTCTAATTTAAAAGAACAGGTTATTGTTTTGGTTTCAGCTTTGAGTTATTGTCTTCTTTGCTATTGTTCTCAATGTACCTCTTACAAGGCAGACAATAATTCCAAGCCATAGCCAAAACAATAGCCTTAGACTATTCTTTTGAACTAGTACTAACATTTGTTCCTTATTTTAAAATATGTTTTTATATTTTTTCTCATATCTCTCATCCTGTATTTTGGCATCTTAGTTTTTAAATGCTCAAGGCTGGAAGCCAAATGCTTACGTTTTCAAATTCTTGACCACAGAATATTCTTTTCATTCCAGATGATTTGTAAATCCTGGTTGCTCTTCCATTTTTAATCAGATATACCTTAACTTAACAAGTTTTTTACTGAAATGGGATTTATAAAGACATCAACATTACTGACCACAATTGGAACAGAACTGGCTATGACAAATAAAACACTGTATCCAATAACCCAGACCCAAGCCAAACCATAGTCCCGATCCTACAAGACAAAAAAACAGAAATATATTATTTTACCTATGTCTACCCACAATAAATTAAATAACTTGCTATCATACATTTCTTATATAGTAACAGTTCAGTATGCCTGCCTATATGATTGTAGCAATATTTAATCCTTGTTGATTTCAACTGATTTGCTCTTAAATTTAAACTTCATGTCCAAATTTTATTTAAACTCAAAACAAATTCCCATTTAAATTAAATATCTGATTTGATTTTTTTTAAATTTAATTTATAGTTTTTAGTGAAATTGATTCAATACTAGTTTATATTATTGTTTAAACTTTTCGCACAATTTTTATTAATAATCTTTTTATCTTTAATTTTAAACTTTTAAAATGCCTTTAAACCTTATAATTTGCAATATTTCTTTAAACTGCTTAAGTTTGATTTAATCCTTTTTATTCATTTAAATTTAAACTTTCAAAATTCTATGTGAACTTATGTATTTTTACTAAGTTTAAACAGGACTTTGTTTTGGATTTAAATAAATTATAATTATTACATTAAATTTAAATGCAAATGAGTTTAAAAAAAACTAAACGTCAACAAGGATTAAATATTGCTACATATGGGCAGGCATAGTAGAGTTTTATTTTCCAAAAAAACACTCCAAACAATTCTAAGGTGTAGCCTGCCTGCAATTGCAAAAGGTTTTGACAAAATCCCAAACAACACTTAAATGATCATTTTATGCAGATGTACCTCAATAAACTCAGAAGCCTTATCCCACTTCACCCTGCAAATTAAGTGTTTATCAAAAAAATTCTATTAGAGATAATAAATTATTTATAATGGTAATAGGACTGAGTGGAGTCCAATTTGGTCTGTAATCATACAAGTGATTAACAAAATCGGACGACCACGAAGTGGGAGTCTGATTTGTTAATCGTGAGTATGATTACAAACTGAATGGGACGACGCGAAGCCCTGTAACCGATTAATCAAAACTATGACAAAATTTGAGAAATGAACAAACCATCGATTGAGCGCTGAACGATTAAACATCGTTATGAATGCTGAAAAACACAGCAGTTTACTCAACAAAGTGCACCGCAACAGCGCACGCAAATTGACGCGTACTGTCCAATTGCAAGCATGACGCGTACACTGTCCAATTAATGCTCAAATCTGGCTGCTGATAGCCAATCACGTTTGAGAATTTTGTTATAGTTTTGATTATATTCTTAATTAACTCTATGAAATGTTACATACAGCAGAATCCTAATTTTTTAAGCCTTCTGTTCAAGGAAACAGAAATTGGTTTAAAAAATCAAGCGAAGGGAGAGAAACAACTTTTGGTTCAAGTTACTGGAACGTTCAACAAAAGGAGACTTTGAGAAATCAGGATGCCACTGTACATTTATATCACTGTGATATCATTGTCAGTAAAGTACTGGTGTAGCACACTGGCAAGTGGACTGCTGGCAGTCTATTTTTACCTCAAAATTCAGCAGGGTTTATGAGGCAAGACACTTAAGCTTAAAGAAGAATGGATGGAACGAGACATGGGCATGTCTCACCTCATTCCCCATTTGGCCATACCACCCTTTTGCATTTGCAATGGTTATGCACTCATCTAAGTGACCCTTGGAGAAAAAAACTGGCTGCCAGACGTCTAACTATTTACTAGTGAGATTCCCATCATGGGTGTGTGTCTGCATTACCATGATGATGACTTGGCATGAAGCTGACTTGGTTAGAGGGTCTTTGTGAAAAAAGAGAGATTGCTAGCAAAAATCAATCAAATTTGAGTGTAGTTACATACTCTGCTATAACATCAATAAGTTGATGCATAAGGAAGCCAATGAATCCAACAGAGAATCCTATCATGCCCATCATTACCCATCGATCCCAATCCAGTCGTGATGGCTGCTGCTTGAGCCAGTTCTAGAATTTGTAGGTAAATAAACAAAAGTTAAAATACTTACAGTAACTACAATATTAAAAAATAAGGTTTTATTACTTCTTGCAAGGCGTAGGTTGTATCCACATGTTCCTGCCACTACTGCAATTCTAACACAGTTCTACTTTCTTGTTTTGCAAAGAGCATTTTCAGATCATTACACCTGCCAAACAACCAAACCCTTCCTCAATATTCTATGAGTGCATACCTGAACAGTCCAGATGGTTACACACTAGGAGGTGACTTGTCGATAATTTGTTAAGATTGCACTAGAGCCGAATGGAAGAACCCATTTAAGACTGCATGCAGATGCTTCCAAGCTTATCACACAAGATAGGTGCATCAGCAGCAACATTTTCAAAGTAGTGGGTCTAAGATACTGGTATCCCAATTTGGCCAGGTAAGTGGGTCCCAGGGCCATGGATTTATGTCGTCATACAAATTTATTCTGAGATTGGCTAAACCATGAAAAAGAAGGCAGTTCAGCGGAGTTGTCGCAAAGTTTTGAAGAAGCTAAGGTGGCATTTTTGCTGGAGTAGGTGGCTGACTTTGCCATCTTTCTTCTAAAGATTATGAAGAATAATCCAGCAGAGTGGCCAGCCGATATCAAACAGTAGACAGTGATTTTTGTTGGTTCCAAGCTACTTTTGTCAACACAGATTTCTCTCTTTTCCCTCTCTAAGCAGGTTTTAGTGGGGATAAGTGTTGCATGACAACCCAAGTAGACTGTCTGTACAATCTATTAAGCTTACATGTAGCTTATAAGATTCGAGGGATGTATGGAAAGTAAGGTGCAAGAAACTGTCATAGTGAAAAATTAGTTGGCAAGTGAAGTTATCAACTAATTATCAACTTGAAGTTGGTGATATCGAATTTGGATAGCTGTTGATAATTAGCGAAGAATCGTTTAGTTAAGCTTAATTGATTTTCAATCAAAATGTATGGAAGAACCATTAAGTGTCCTTGCCTTCCCTCTCTCACTCAAGTAACCCGCAGTTCTCCAGTTCATCAAAATCATGAGACCCTCGACGCACCTTGTAAACAGCACTGTGAGGAGGCAGATAGTCCACACTCTCGAATGTACCGAGCTTTTCCCTCTCTTCTTCCGTGTAATGATGATTTACATAGCGACTTTCGAACTCGCGTCCTTTTTGGAAGAAACTGGTTTGAGTTTCTGTCGGCAGAGTATCTTCGTCCGCGTGCGAAGATGACGCACCGTATTTGCTTGCATTTCTCCTCAATGCCATTTTGTGCCGAAAGGAAAAGGGAGCGAAGAGCTCACTGGAGGCGGGAGGTGTGCACTACAAACTTTGTTGTTGTCCGAGAACAAATCGATAGCCCGAATGTTCCCGATTACTCACGAATACCCAACGATTGTATACCGATACTAAACAGAAGAACTAACAGAGGCCGGGACGCCGCGCACATGTCAAAACAGCAATTAATTATGCACTGTTTTTTGTTGGTTATGTTCTTGGGCCTGTGTTTCTGGTATCATTTGCTCCTTCCACGCGTCGGCCACCAGTTTTTATAAAGTCGAGGAACAGGTTAGCATAACAGGACACACGAAAAGGTACAAAAACTGAAACTCGTTGAAGACACGGTTTTTATTTTCGTTTACCCTAACTTCCGAAAGAAACGTCCCCCTCCCCCCTCAAAGTTGTAACCTCAACAGGCTATATTGAAAATACCTGGCCCTGGCTGTTCAAAGCATGGATAACGATATGTACGGTTTAAATCATTCCCAGACGAAAGTGCAGCGTGAGTAAGTAACTTTATTTAACCAGGGTAGCCCATTCAGCAACGAGGCTGGTATCCATAGGGCCCCTGGGGAATAAGGATCTGTTATAAATATTTGTCATACATACTTTATTTGCCATGTAAATCTTCAGTTAAGCTATGGTGATTCGTCTGCCGGATTGAGTTTATTAACATCAGCATCCTTTGAACAACTCTGTCCATATGTCTATTTTTGATGTGATACTAATTTTAAAGACAATACATCACCCTACCCTGATGTGATTTCTTTTCTTCTACGTAAAGGACAAAGCCGAATGATTCCTCACAAGTAGCATTCAAAACAAATGACAAAAAAAAACCTGGACAGGTTGACCCACAGAAGTACACGTATCACTTCAAGTACCCCTTCATGATGGCATCACACCAATGTACGACACCTATCCTTTCATGTATTAGTTCGTTCGTTCGTTCGTTCGTTCGTTCGTTCGTTCGTTCGTTCGTTCGTTCGTTCGTTCGTTCGTTCGTTCGTTCGTTCGTTCGTTCGTTCGTTCACTCTCTACCCTCCATTTTCTCTCTTCTTTCATTTTTTCTTTTTTCTCGGTCAACCAGATGAAATTTGCTCCAAGACCACTCATCTTTCAAGTCTTTCAAAGCCGGATATTTTGCTAGCTAATTCTAAACTAATCCGTGTTTACTACTCATATAATTCAAGTAGTTCGTGCATGGAACAGGGTCCTTACTGAACAGTGCCGGAATGCCTCACTAAAAGCCTATTTATAGTCAGACATATAGCAGTGTTTTTTCGTCATTTGAACCAAGCGACCAAGTCTCAGTTTCGGTGAGATAGTATCCTCTTACAAGTTCCTGGCTGCAGGGCTATAGGTGAAGTGTGATTAGTGCGTCGTACGTGAAAGGAAATCCTTGAAAGAACGTGAAACGGTATATCACGACCTCTTATCAAGCAACTTCCTCAAGAACATGATGACGTGCAAAACAGAGCAGAAACGTATAGGATTTCATGAAGGCCTGCTAAATTTGCGTAAAAATAGCGTTTTGTTTTTGTGCCTACGAATGGGTGCCTTAGGTACGTGTGCTAATTTTGAGCAACTTGTAGACCGTCGGGACCATGTTTATCGGGAAGGTTTACCATGTTTACCAATAGTCCTTGAACTTGATGAACGTAACGGTAGAACATGACGCTACTCACAGGCCAAGTCAGGGGCCCAAGTGAGATAACGCCCTTATATAATCTACCAGTGTAGGTGCTGCGTCAAAGGGTATGATTTTGAAACAGTTTCATTTTGAAATAAGATTCTATAACATTCTGGCCTGGAATTGGGTATCTCTTAAGTTTGCCATTAAAATTTTGGGCAATTTGAAGCCCTTCTCAAATATTTAACTCACGGTCATGTCTGGGAGAGGTGTACTAAGTGAAGTCAGTGAAAATGCTGCTAATGTAAGTCTTTGCATAGAAATCTACGACAACAGATGACAGGCCTGGGACAAGATCCTTGGTTTATTTCTCATTTGCATGAGGGACTCGAGAAAGATTTATCGTGGTTTTCGATCCATTTATTCCCTAGCGAGACCAAAAAAACTGTGATTCTGAAAATCTACGAAGATTTGAAAAGATTGAAAATATACACAAAAAGACTTTGTATTGCCTAATGAAGAACCTTTAACGTGTAATTCCCAACGGAACAGGAAGCGGGGTGAGTCCCACATGATCGTTTTTGCCTAGCTCAGGCAAAATTGTTTTCAGATAGCCACGAGGTCAGGAAAAAGTTTCAATCTTGGTTGTATGAAGGCTTCTGTCCCACACCCGCTCTGGCGGTCACCTGTTTGACACAACGTTAACAAAGTTATTTTCCAAGCGGGGACACGCAGCGTAAAGCTTGGTAATATGGCTAAAGCAGCGAGAAAATCTTTCGTAAAAATGTTTAGCCGAGATGATGATGGGCTCCTGATAAAATTCATTTGTTTATTTTTTAACCCCGGCTTTCAGAGCCTTGCGTAACAGCGTTGTCGGCAGTCAAAGGGAGCTTCACCGAAAAGGCATGAAAAATATTGTAAAATTCCCAAATTGCTTTTTCTGGCAGGAAATTAGATTTATAAGAGATCTGTCAAAGGAAGAGAAGCCAGGTCACCTCCCTTTTTCTTTAACTGAAACGAGTGCGCTTTCATCAATCCGCTCGATCCCTAACAAAAGAGCATTTCATATCGTTATCATGTCAAACTAGTTGCAGTTTTCCTCAATCGATATGAAAAGGCACTAAATTTTTTTTATTCAAGGATACTGTTATCCTAATTCTCTAAAATATGCTTCTTTCATGCTTTTTTCACAAAGCATCAAATAAACGTAACCTAACAGTTTTTTTTTTTAAAAACTGAAACACACGGGAAGTTTAAACTTCCCGTGTGTTTCAGTTAAACTCACAACCAAGCAGGCATAAGAAACTTTATTATTCTTTACAACCAGGCGCGCATGAAAAACATAATTGTTCTTTACAACTGACTAGCAAATAAAACATTGTATACAGGTTGGACTATTCTTGATCACATGTAACTATTCTAATTAAGGGTGAAAAAATATCAGCCCAAACAATGTTACTGCATTTATTAAGTTACCAGTTATCACCTCGCGATATTGCCCCGCAATTCAAGGTTTGTTAAACTGAGAAAACGTTGCGTTGAAGTCACGATATCTAGCATTCGCCCTTACAAACAAACGAAAAACATGAAAAACCGGAGAAAATAGATTAAGATGTCACTGAGTCAAAATAATACTTTTATAGAACAGATATAGATCACTTAACCAAAATATTTAACCTATTTTTTTTATTAGTCTGATCTTTTTCCGGAGCGGAGACTGATTGATGCTTCGTTATCCTGAGTATGCCTGTTTCTTGCTTTACCGGTTAAAAATAAAGAGACTAAAATATTTTTTTAAAGGGGGATGAATTTGCGGGTTTATTTTCTTTTGAAAATTTGAACTTTCACAGCTCCTTATCCCCCTTGGCGGCGGCCGCATGATTAGTGACTGAGACGTTGACTGAGTCCTCGGCCCACGCGAGTGAAGCTCATAACTAGTTTTTCCGGTAATAGTTGTTGATTCAGTTGTTTCATTAACACAAAACGCGCGAAATAATGACAGGTTTTTCTGTTCTCCAAGCACGTACTGCAATCGATTGCTAATCAATAGCCGCGCGTAATTGGCCACGAGAATGTGACGTCACACCCTGCCCCACCAAGGAGAGCAGCTACCATTACACTTGAATTTCAGGAGTGCGTCATCGGGGGTTATGTTTTGAAATTCAGTACGGCATTGGAAGACCTAGAATACCTCCCCAGACATGTTAAAAGTAGTCTTTAAGCATGCTAAATCATTGTACAGTTAGTGGAGTGGTTACAAAGAGGGTAAAAACTTGCACTGGAAGCGGAACTTATTCGGGGCTTACACTGTAAACATCGCATGTATGGCTTCTCGTCGTTCTACAACGTGGTCGTACTTGGTTGCCCTTTTGGTGTTTTGCACCGTGTTAAACCAAGCAGCTGCTCAATTGAACATGTTTATTTCAAAGGAGGATGCTAAGACGTATATGAGTGAGTAGTTTTCTTTCAAGAAAGGAGAGAAAGTTTGTAAATATTTCGCAAACCATGTGGAGAGAAGACTCAATCGGAATACTTGTTCTATTTCAGAGATGGAGTTCCAAGGGAAGTTGTACATCATTCAAGCCGGAGCCCCGGTGACCATGGTGCAAAATCCTAGTGCATTTTATCGTTTTATGGCACCAATAGAACCATCAGTTTCTGAGGTTCAGATAACCTGGTTCTCTTCCCCGCAGGTGAGTGAAACGTGACTAAAGGCAATAAACTTAATGGATGCGCGGTGTTTTGATTCTCGCTCGGGCCGAACATAGTCTCCTCGGCGTGTTTGTGCGAATGATTTTACGCCTTCGCGTAGTTCTTAAGTTATGCTCGTTATTTCTCGAAGGATATCTGTTGAATTCCAGGGGGAAAGACGCTTTTCGTGCGGTGATGTTCATTACAATAACTAAGCCCTTCCCGTAGTAGCTCACAATACACTTGGTTTACGCAATGCAAATTTCTAATGTTTTCTTTCGGTTTTGCTGATTCATTCAAAATGATTGATAGTAAACTCGTGTCTTGCTACAGCTTAAGTATCTACGATCTAGAACACATGGTGGTTTCAGAAAAGTAGCATAAATCCGGATAACTTGACTAACAACTACAATATTAGGAACACGAACCAATTGGCACAGTGTTTTGTATCGCCGGAATGCATTCTTTCCATCTCCTTTGTTTGCTTAGCAATAATTCAAAACGATGGAGGATATATTATCCCTTCATTGATTCTACTTCTCGGTTCTCATAATCTTCATATTCATCGCTTCGAAGGATTAGAATAGAAAGTTTCGCTATATCGGCGATCCGAGGCATTTCGTGTTGACGAGACCTACGTGAACAATAAAGTATTTATTGATGTTTATTTTAGATAGCTCGATCGCTCTGTGTTTTTGAATGAATGGTTGTGTAATGCAGTGTTACTCCTGTTCTAAACTGTTGGGTATTTGAAGCGAAGTTTTTTTGTCTAGAATATTGTCGACGAAGTCATTTAGCTTCATTTGATGTACATGTACGGGAAAGATGTAGAGAAGATTACGCAGCTGAAATTTGAAGGATTGCGTTGCCAATATTAGAAGCAGTATAAACCTTTTGGAATGCGATCGCTTGTGGTTATTTCGCTGTAAGCAGATTAAAGTTTTGCCAAGTGGAAATATTCTAGTAATTTTTTGACTTCTTGTGCTGGTTGCTTTATAAAAACGTGATCATTTTGTCATCTTTATTTCCGAATCTTCCCTACTGTGTTCCGTGGAAGTTGAATTGTTTCAAGCCTTTTCTACAAGTTCCTTTGGGCTAAAGCATTTCCTGTTTTGCGAGTCGTGGCTTCTGAAAGACACGTAAAAGCTTGTTTTCAATTTTAGATAATAGGAGGCGAGATATCGGGCTGGAAATGACAACAATAACTTCTAGATAAGCCAAAAGCTTGTTGTAACACAGTATTAAGTACAGTGTTGGTGTTGAAAAGGGATAATGTAAAACAGAACAAAGCAAAACAATTAACAACCACTAAACAATCAGTCAAAACACTTGGAATGAAATAAATTTGGCGCCCATTTCTCCCATTTTCCTCTCTAGCTACTTCCTATGTAACATTTGTGTCTTTTAGATAACAAAATTGGAAACCTATTCTTAGGATAATGGCATTCTATGATTGAACTTGTTAAACTTTGGAGTTTCTTGTGCAACCTTAGTGCTAATGCAAGAACAACAACAACTCTCGTGCAATCAAATTAGCTGCATTGAGAGACTGAAGAAAAGGAAAAATAACTCAGCATAGCTAAAACTAATGTAGCAGTTCAATTGGGTTACTAAAGTTAAAACACTTGTAACCAGATAATTGCAACATAAACTTGGGGTAATAAACTTGGCATAATTTACTCTCCTTTCTTTGTCAAGATGCTTCTCTTTACTGGAGAATGAAAACTGAGTCACTTAGTTTTCTCCCTCAAATCCAAAATGTGGCATATAAAATCCTGGTAAAGTATTTTGTTACAAACTCTTATCATTAGAGATGGTTAGAATAACTGGCTCAAAAAGTAACAGGAGTACTAAAGAGAAGATTCACAAGTTTTTTACGAAGTTGCACCACCTATGCAAGGCAGTGTCCTTTTACATGTACTGATGATTTTTTTTTTCACATCTCCTAAGTGCTGAGCAATTTGCAGAATAGGAAACTAGACATTGACTACTTAGTACTGAATGAGTTTGCTGAACGTTCTTTTTCAGGTCTCGCATTACAGCATGAGTTTCAAATCAAGTGACACCAGCATCATGCCTGACCCAGTGCCAGTAATTCCTTTGCAAGGAATTGTTCCACAAACCATCTCAGGTGAGAATTACCTGCACTTGCAGGTTTACAAAGGGATGAAGTTCTAGGGCTTTGTATCTAATCAAGAATGAATTGATCTACGTTTATGTAAATACATGCATTGGTGGTGAAAATATATGGATGTGTCAGTGCGACCAGTGTTGTTGTTGTGGTTTAAATTTATCTTTGATTTGAAATTTTCAGTCTAGTTTGATCTTCTCATTTCTATTATCATAGTCTGAAAATAGGAAAAAACTATAACTGGTTTGAAAAATTTGCTACGAAAACTAAGTTATTATTATTTAAACCCAATATCAGCTTTGTGCTGTAATTGCAAAACAGGAGAGAAACAAAAGTTTTGTCTCCCCTGAGCTGGAAGGAAGCTCGCAGTTTGTACAATACGAGCAATAGTGAGGGCAAATAAGGGGGTTAAAAAATGCTTTACAACTTGTTACTTCATTTCTGGTCATTTATAATTCTCAGAACAAAGAAGTCATATTGTCTTAATTATTAATTAATGATTAATGATTTTTTGTTTTGTCGCTCAGTTTTCCCAGTTTCCTTCCTTTGTTCTGGTAAAAAGGGAGGAGCAGTGGACATGACATTCTCCCTTAACTACACCAAGGTTGACACCAGTTTAGGAGAGACTGATGACACAAAAACATTTGTCATTGTAGTCCGAAGACTTTGTCTTCAAACAGGTATGCATGAAGATTATTACTACAATGCTATCTTTTGTAGTTTATAGACGCTGATGCAAGAATGTCATTTAAGATAGCATAAAAGTGTGTAGTTGCGTACCTCCGCACATGTTACAGACTTGCAGAGTGCTGTATCCTGTGACTTATCACATGACTAATGACTTGTTCACATTAAAATCAGTTCTACCAACATGGCACCTTTTCTTTCGTGACACTTCAGCTTAGCAGCATCATTTGCTGTAAAAACTTGGTTATACGTAATTGAACTTGTAGTGAGTTGTCAGCAGATATTCAGGCTTGTTTTGTAAGTAAACTTTGATCGAAACCTTTCTCATAAAATTAAAAGAAAAGTCTTAAATATTGTAAGGAATGAAGAAAAGAGTGCTACTGAATGAATACCACTTACAAATCACACATATTTTGTTTGCTGAGTGATGGTGCATAAATATTATTTGTCAAATAACTTCTAAAAGATTATTGTTGAATATGTGATTTATTGTGAACAAGGTCATATAAGCTCTTGCTTGTGTGAGGTGATTTAAAAGCTATATAATTTGAAAGGAGACATTAAGCATGTTCTTGTAATACTTAAAACCCTTATTCTGTTTGCAAAGTTTGACAGACTGTTGTCAGAATTCAGCAAATTCTTGCTAAGATTTTAAAACAAGGTGTTAGCTCACTAGCTGCTGCTCTGTTCCTCTCTAGAGGAAGATGCTCTGCTATTGCAATTACTAAATTATACTGTTTAAAGTTAAAAATGCACCCTTTTTTTATTTACAGGTAAAGATGGCCATGATATTAGTGACAAAGATGTTGTAACCAAAAAGATTACCTCCTCACCCTGGTCACGTGGAATGATAGTGGGGCTCTGTGCCGGCATGACACTTGTCATCATACTGATAGTGGGACTTGCCCTGTTGTGCCGGTACAGTTTGAGGCAGCGAAAGCTGAAGATGGAGTTTGAAGATGACATGGAAATGTACCGCAGCAGCAGCAGCAGGTAGAGCCATTGTTGCTTAACAAACAATTATATAAATGTTCGTTCTTTTCTGTTTCATTCTCGTTCATTCTAATCACTGGGAATATGAACAAAATTTGTCTCTTCAAAATAGGTGTTTTTCATTTAACATTTATGCTGTGAATGAAGGTTGCATCTGCTACACGGATTTATTGGAAGCAAGTAGACAATTTTGTTTCAGGGTTCTTTGGATGTTGCGCTAAATAAAATTAATTAATTGTTGGTTAATAAAATGATTTTTACTATTTGTGTATTAAAACCCTTCAAGTCTAAACAGAAGTGGGATATCATTTTATGCTGAGGCCATTTTCTTTTCTATCTACCAGTTCATCAAAGATTTATAAGAAAGACGAAGAAGAAGATGATGTAGATGAAGCAGTAAATACTTCCAAATCTGGGCTCTTTTATAGTCCACCAAAACCAAAGTTCTCACCTTCAGAAGGGCGTGGTCGTGCAAATACCAGTGGCAGTGACTCGTCAATAACAAATTTAATAATTCCAGAGGAAGACAGCGATGTACATTTAGTAGAACAACCAGAGGGTAAATACAGTAACAGGGATGCAAGACATGGAACAAGACATAAACACAAAAGACTTCATGAAAGATCATTTAAAGGAGGTGAGGTATTTTGTGGATCAGAAATCGGTGCTGCAAGTTCCTTTCCTAAATGAGATGTCTGAATGTAAATCGGAGTTTGGGTCCAATTCCAAACTTCTCTCAAGCGGGAGAAGAACTGGTCATAGGAAGAGGGACTTCTATTCAAGCATGTATTTTGGTCTAGTGATCAGAAGTAAAAGAGTATTTGTATTAACATTCTTGTGTTGTTGTTTTTTTTTGGTGAAGATGCAAAGTACAGGATCCAAGAAAGACCGTCTTCATTATTATCTCTTGAGACAGAATCTTTGTTGGAGAGGAGAAATAGTAAGTTTATTTGTTTCGTTATAGAGTGGTCTTCAACTCAGTGTCGTAAACCAAACCCTAAGCCAATTGCTTACCAATTAGACTACTCGGCCTATCTCATACTGTACTAAAACCAAAACAGAAACCAAAACCAAAGTAATAAACTGATTACTTTCAAAACTCAATTTAAATGTGCTTTTGTACTAAGAAGCACAAGGTACATGCAAGAGAGGTAACAGTAGCTTTCATGCATTAACTCTTAATTTTTCTTCTTAAAGCTCCTGATGAAGTACAAAACACAGAAGGACTATTCACTGTCTTGAATGAATTTTGGGCGACAGAACTTGCTGATATTCTACTGCCACGAGATCAAGTGTCGCTAGGCGACCCCCTATACAGAGGTATGTGTTTCTGGTTCATCTGGTTGTGTTCCATTGAGTATCAGCCATTGTAGGCAGATTTGGTTCATTGACAGCTTCAAACAGATACTGGCATCAGTTAAAATTGTGTTTAGCTATTTCAAGGCATTAAATGTTGTTGACATTGAGCATTCTATTCAGGCACGCAAACCAAATTAAATGAACTAGGGATAAAAACGATTAGCCATTCTACAACAAGATCTATAACACAACAAATATGTTAGAATTATTTTACCTCAGTCAGACCTTGGGCAGGATTTCTGCAATCTTTTAAAGTAGCAGTAGCAGTGGCAGTAGCAGCATTGCTATTTTTAAGTGGAAAGTTACATATATTAATATTTTTTTCAGGAACCTTTGGATGTTTATACAAAGGCTCTGTTAGGGGACTCAGTGTAGAACAGCCTCGCAAAAAATTAGGAGTGTCAATCAAAGCGCTTCAAGGTAATTCAACAGTTTTTGTACATATCATGCCATGTACATGTGATATCACGGCCCCATGCCCCACTGGGGGCAATAAGGACTGATGAGGACACATGATATCATTTGGATGCAAGATAGCCATAGACACTGGGGTGATGTAGTAAAGAAGGTCATCCTAAAAATTATGAGCATTCTCAGGGCTCAAAAAAAAAAAAAAGGCTGTCCAGTGATCCGGAACAAGTAGATTACCCTATCGGGCAAGTTACTTTCCATTCTCCCTTGTCCGATGGGCAAGGGCCCAGACAAATCTTCTGTCAGCAAAATCACAGTGAAAGTAAACTAAGACCCAGGGCAAGCAAAATTTGAGAGCTGCTGGTCTGAAGGACAAGCTGGAATTCAAGTTTCTTTTTAGCCTTGATTATTCACGTTTTTCGTAAGTATTTACGTTGTTCCCAGCAGTATATCTTCTTCCTCGATGACTAACACATATCCCAATTAACGTAACAAAATGTATAGAGATCAGGGAAAGATTCTTTATTGTTGTGAATTTAAGGGTATTTTTCTTTTCTACAGACGAGGCAGATATGGATACCATCACATCTTTCATGCAGGAAGCCATGATCATAAAAGGCCTTAAACATCCGAACATTGTGGAGCTTGTGGGAGTGGTTCTTCAACGAGCAGCTCCACCTTACATCATAACACCATTAACACGAAATGGTGATCTAGGGCACTTTTTAAAGATTTCAAGAGCTACCTCTGCCAGAATGCAGGTGAGAATTGGGTGTCGAGGTCTTGCCACATCTGCTCGGTTATCTCCTTTTCTGCATGGTTTGTAAAGTGCTTAGAGTGCTGGGAAATAGTGTGGAAGTCTGCAAACTAGTTTTTTAAGTCTGGAGAAAGTATCAGTCTAGAGAAAGAAAATAATGATTTCAAAAATTTAATGAACAGGTCTGTTCTTGTAGTTGTTTATTGTAACAGTAAAATGGTGTTTTTATTTTAATTAAACAGCTTGTTTACATTAATTAGCTATTTCAAATATAAGGAAGGGTGTATTTATGGAATATTGGGGTCAAGCCTTGCATTATGTTAACTTGGTTATTATTTTTACTAATCATTGAATAATTCCTTTGCAGACAATTACCTCTCGCCAACTGATTGAATTTGGAATTGAGATCTGCAAAGGAATGGATTACATCACTCAAAAGCAGATTGTTCATAGAAATCTTGCAGCAAAGAACTGCATGTAAGTATTGAACGTGTTAGTTTGCTTTTCCTTGGTATAATTGAGAAGCTGAGTACAGAGATGCCTTTGGAATCCATTCATCTGCCTTGTGTTGGAAGTGTTGAGTCTTTTCTGTCATTCTAGACTCTGTTGACTTCATTTTTTTGTGTTGGTTGCTTGATATTGTCTTGACATGGAATAACTGTGTCACAGCGGTGAATAGTAGGAGACATTTTTCTATTTTTGTGTGAGTTAGTTAAGGATTAGAAGAAAAGAACACAAATTCAGAGGTAATCTCTGCTGTCTGCCGTAAATGTCATGCTTAAACTCTCTAATTTGGAAGTGTAAACCTCTGAAACTAATCCAAGCATTCTTGTTTTAGTGTTAATGATGACCTCAGTATCAAGATAACAGACTTCAGTTTAGCCAGAGATGTGAACTCAACCAACCTAAATGACAAAGGCATACGCTCCAGGTTACTTGTGAAATGGACAGCCCCAGAGGGTCTTGCAGAACAAGGACAATTTTCAGAGAAAAGTGATGTGGTATGTTCAATTTATTGCTACAAGAGTAGCACTGGCTTGAGACTGTTTAGGTTGTTACTGGTTTTATGTTTTTTCTGGATAGAAGTAAAGATGTTCAGTGGACTATAATGTAGTCAGTTTGACAGGGGTTTTATTGACATTTCAGCCAGATGATTACTGGTTTCCACAGGCGGGCAAAATGTTTTGAACTGAACTTCTTAATAAGAAAAACTTTCCTTTAGGTGGTTAAACCAGGGCGGCAAAATCATCCTCACAGCTGGTCAATTTACCCGGTGCCTGGCCCTTAATGAAACCCCTGGTTTGAAATTGTATGCAATATTCCCAACTGATGGTTTTTCCTTGTCTACAGTGGTCATTTGGTGTTGTCTTATGGGAGCTCGTGACTCTGGCTAAAGCACCCTATCAGGCAATTGATAATTCAAAAATGGAGCAGTATTTGCAAGCAGGACATCGACTACCGCAGCCGAGTAACTGTCCATATGACTTGTAAGTTGCATAGAATTTTACTTTTTTGTTGCGAAAAAATGCCGTTAGTTTGATTAACAAGAAGTGTTTTAGTTGAACTTCTCCGGGGTAGCCACTCTGTAAGAAATTTTACTGGCTATTATGAGAAGGTTAAATTTGGTTTGTGATGTAGTCAGAAAAAATCCAGATTGTTGTAGAAATGTGGCTAATGAGACATTTGACTGTAGTTACAATTGTGGTTAGCAACTTTTTCACCAAGGCATCTTGTAGTAACAGGTGAATTTCTGTTTTATATTACTGAAATGCTCTAAAGATACAGTCCTTATTCTTGTTGTTGTCTCTTTCAGATATTTCTTAATGAAAAATTGCTGGGAACCAAGTCCAACAGCAAGACCAACATTTAGCTTGTTACTTAAGCAGTTGGAGTACTATGTCACAAGACTTACTCAAAATGGTGTCAAGTTTGAATATCTACTGGAGTCTAGCTGTTGATGAAGGCAGCTTGGTTTAGAAGAGTTCAAACATCGCCTAGAAATGTTATTTCAGTAAATAAGTAATTTTGTATCATTATTTGTACCATAACAAAGTAATAATTTTGTATATTGTATAAAATCAAATTATAGCAATCTAAAATTTATTTAGCCCTCAGCTGAACCCTCAGTCAAGTATTACAGACGTTTTGAGGTTACTTCTCAGGGTGAATGATTCAGTGGGTCAAAATGGTCCAGCAAAGAAATATTGCTGGATGTTTTGGAAAGTTTAATTTGCAGTCCCACATGGGTCCCATTTCTGTGAACAAAAGCATCAGGATAGCTATTGTTGTACCCCACTGTAAAAGGAGGTGTGAAGTCATAGTTAAAATGTTACAGTGTTTGGATGTCATAGTTCTTTTGTGCACGACAGAATAACTCTTTTGTCTCCTGCTTATGAGAATTTCCTACTGATTGTAGAAACGTTAAGAATTGAATTGAAAAGTTACTTTTCTCTGAGCAAAATATTAGAAAGTAGCGGAAATAATCCTTTTCAGCTGAAATAATACAGGCAGGGTGATGTTTTTTTTTAAATAAGTATCTCGCTGTTCACAAATTGATCAAGAGAAAGTCATGATCATCTTTAGTGGTAATTCAACTCAACTGAAAGTACAGTAGTGTAGTTACTGGACCTTTGGCGTATATTTTTTGCCAGCCTTTTTCAAGGTGACCTTTAGTCATTCAGTTTTATTGATCGACTGGGACTTTTATGGTTATTCTTTACACACGTTTCATTCTCTGTAAATAGTCAAATTATTGTTATAGCACATATTTATCTCATCTTTTATGCATCATATATAGTCAACACTTCAGTTGATGTCTTGTAGTTGGAGCCAAAGATCCAATCATCTGTTAGATGTAGCTGAGTTTTCTTTTTTTTTTTTTTTTGGTGCATCATTTGTTTAGTGCACTTTTTTTATGAGTGGGTGTACAACAACTTCAGGGTGGATTTTAAGTAGATGTCAATGTACTTGTGTCCTTATGTTGGAAGTGTTATTCTCTAATTCTATGGAGGGCATTTTGAGAGCATACAATATTTCTGAAGGCATTTACAAAATACCATATTATATTTGTAGTAAAAGGAGGTATTTTTCTATGAATGAAATCTCAAATTGATGCAAAAACCATGTTGATGCTATTTGAAACACTTTTCAAAAGTATTTAACAACTTTCTGTCACAGACACTAACCCTACTGAACCCAAGCAATTCTGGATGGGCTGGGTTTTTGTGGATCATTAGTGCTTTCAATGCAGTTTAACAAAACCACAGCAAAAACCCATTGTAAATTGAAAATGTTCAGGTTTGTGTCAGTGTTTATTTTGGAACAATGGTTAAGTAAGATTGCTGTAACTGAATGGCATTAAAATATTAGTGGTGTTAAGTGGCTGGAACATTTATGTTAATCTGTATTTAGTTGAGAATTATTAAAATATTTCAAGTGCTGTTACATTGGGTACATTATATTGAGTTATTACACTTATATTGAGCTATTACACCATATTATGTGTAATTATTGTGTGACAGCTTGCTTTTCACATGTAATGGGACTTAGCCATGTGATCTGCAAGCAATTCCTATATTTTTTTGCTAAATTAAGGTTGCTCCAAGTTAGCGGTATGTGATAGTTTTGAAATCAGTTTTCTTGGTTCAAATTTTATATTTTGTAATTCCATACTGATGGGTTGTATTTCTAGACTTTGCTCATTTAGTACGGTTGGCCGACAGATGAAACAAAACACAAATTTACATTATGTGTTCCATTTTTCTGTACATTGTAGACTTCTCTTTTCATTCTGTCATTTGTTTTGATAAAAAGGAATAATTTGTTGACAGAACAGTTATGTCACTTGCTTAAAACATACTGTAAAACCACATGTAAATAATTGAATAGATTTTAAGTTTTCTAAAGAATGCAGCACTCTTTGCAGATAAAAATAATGAATAAAATATCAACATTGGGATGTAAATAGTGATTTCAAGGTAATAATGTCATTGGATGGTGCCTCCTCCTCTTAAAATGCAGGCAGTGAATTGAAGTTTTGATTTGACAAGGGAAAAAAGATTGCTGAAAGATCACTTTTTAAGGTAAAATAGTTTACCAGGAAAATCAAAATGAAAAGTGGTAATTTATGTCATTTATGTATCATTATGCTGTTTATTGTTGGTCTAAAAATGCTGTTCTAACATTCCTTGTCATCATTAGAACATTGCTTAACATAAATTATGGTGATTTTACAAAAGCCATTGTGAAAGGAGTGTTGTAAAATCTCACTGCTTGCTTATTTGAGAATGATCCATTACCCAATTTTATTGTCTTGGTGGTTATCTGTGGTAATTGTATATTGCATTTAAAGAGGTTTAAATATAACGGCATTAATAATAATATTTGCTACAGTTGGAATTTAAGCAAGTGACTTATTGTTAGATGGTAAATTTACATATTATAATTAAGTATGTTCTGAAAATAATTTTGAACCGTTGGTCTAGTTATTTGTAAATACATTTTTCTAGTACAGTATTCCATTGACACTAATGTACATTGCTTTTCTTAGCCAAACATTTCAAACCAGTATCCTTTGTCGCTGTTAGCTGGGCATTGTAAATAAATTGCTTACACCTGTCAGTAAATAACATTGTTTAACCTAAAGTTTGCCTGCTTTGTGTTTTATGTACTTTTGTTTCATTTCCATGTTGCTTTCTTTCCACTTTGAAAAAGAGTCCTGGTTCACATATTTTCATACAGAAATGTCGTGATTTGCAAGAAAATAAATGCACAAGAAAACCTCATTTCCATAAGAAAGGTTAAACACCAAGACTCGTTTTGAAACAGAGATAAGGGTAAATCAGAAATGGCGTATTAGAGTAAAGTTGTAATATATTGACTATGTAAACTTGCTCAGGTATCACTAAGATGATTGTCATGAAGACACAAGGAAGTTGAAAGTGTTGTGTTGAAAGTTTTCATGACTAAAGTGGTTCTAAGTTAGATTGAATGGATGTATTGTAGAAAAATGCAAAGGAATCCATTGCCATGTTAAGTTTTAAATGACAGTAAAATTTCTGTCAGATTTCAGTGCATCACTTTTGCCTCATACAGAAATAAGGAATTACAAGTATTGGAAACAATACAAAGTGGACTTATTACTGGAGTGAAGGTGAAAAGGAAATAACCTTTCAAGGAAAATACCTCACAATGAAACAGTATTATTTTGGGTTTCAGGGTGATTTTATTGACATCGTGGTATTTGAAAGATGTTCAAAACAAAGAAGCATGTACAAACTCCAGAAACGAAGCGCTATTTCTTTTTTAAATAACCCCTTGTTGCTTTATTTTTATACTGCAAGCAATCAGTGTTTTATTTCACTTTCATCCTCCTGCACCCCCTGTGCCCAACAAGATACTCATGGCTAGGACAACTGCCTACTTCAAATTAAGTCAAACCTTATTTAGGCAGGGTGGCCCCACCATCCCCAACTCCTCACACTTATTGTACAAGAGAAGCAAAGGTTTGTGAAGGATGGAAAAGAATACTCGCAATCTTTCAAGAAGCATTTGTTATGTAGTGAAATGTCTAAATACAGGTTTTTAGATTCTTTACTCACCTTTCATCAAGTTTTATCCTGTATTTTAAATCTTGAGATACTTGGAAAATAATAAATTACTCATGAGGGGTTCTCATTGGCTGAGAAGTTGGCAAAACTTCTAGAGTGCAAGAATGCCTCATGCTGGCATTTTAAATAGTGATCATGATCTAAACATCGTCATCAGAGGGAGGACTTCAGGTTAGGATGATCAACCACACCATCGTTTAATAGTTCTTGAATTTCTGTTTGTGTATATCCAGCTTCTTTTAAAACCTCTAAGGAATGTTCCCCAACCTCAGGCTGAGTCTTCAACTTGCAGTGCCCTGGTGTTCTAGATAGTTTTGGAGCTGGGGATGGTTCATATGCCCCATCACTCAAAATAAATGTTTTCCTCTCATCATTGTGGGGGTGGCAAGGTGCCTCGTCTGTCGTAAGTACAGGTGTGACACAAGCATCAAGATCTTTGAATGTTTCACACCATTCTGACTGAGTCTTCTTAGAGAATACTCTAGCGATTTCCTCTTTAGCTTTGGGCCACTGTTCAACATCAGACTGGTCTGGGAGTTTTCCTTTTAACTGAAGCCCTATAGAAACAAGGAAAGTATGTTACTCCAGCCTTTAGTCCAGACTGAACCTTAGTTTGTACTTTTTCACAAAAATAAAGTGCTCTGCAGAACTTTCTTTGCTTCTAATAACATTATTCAAAACTAATATTATTACTGGCAGTAGTTTACTTTCTGGGGGTCATTTCTTTTGGAAACTTAACAGTAATTATGCAAAACTCAAAAAAGGTTTTCAATGTAGTATTAAGAAAGCAATTACAATAAAAACAAACCTTCAATAAAGTTTTGATAAAACTTGGGCTCTATAGCACCTACAGCCATGAATCTTCCATCAGATGTTTGATATGTATCATAAAATGGTGCTCCTGAGTCCAGTAAGTTCCTGCCTCGTTCAGGGTGTTGCCATATAAATCCCATACCAAGACTGTTGTAAATGAACGAGCCTAAGTATGCCGCACCATCAACCTGTAACAAGGGAACATGAATCAGCTGGCTGTTAGCTAAATAAGCTTTACTCTGGCTACTGTGTCATGGTTTCTATTCCTTTATAACCAGAATAGTAAATTATGGATACTACTGTAAAATAAACCTGCATTCAGCAGACACGTTAAGACATGTTAAGTGGACACAGATGCCAATATTAAGCCATTTTGGTGGACACAATTTGGAACAAGTGGACACTTCAAGGGCTTTTTACCTCTAAAAAATCCAGCTCAGACTCTTTTAACATGGTTGAGAGATGTCATTTTATAGCTAAGTAGATTATTCCAGATTGATACATTGACTGACTGGACATTTCTGTACAATAATCTATTCCAGGTTGTTAACTAAGCTATTCAAGTTTCTGACCAATTATACTTTGTAATCTGTCCTTTCCACTGTATGGACTTATCACTTTCAATCCACTCTTTCAAGGGTGAACTCTAATACTTGCAAATTTGATCCGAAGCCACATAACATAGGTTTTTAACCGTAGAAAACACCAAAGAAATATGGTTTTAGTGTCTGCATCTTCCTCACAGAGATATCAAATGAATAGGGGTCTCTTATAAAGGTAAATATAACTAAGTTATAGACTTAGTATCTGCCTAATTTTTTTTTAAAATATGATGTCCTTGTTCAAGAGAGATATCAGTACCTACATGTTTTACCAGATTATTAGTCAGTTTGGAATAAGCACCTCTTCTAAAGATTGACTATGAACTAAATGTGGGCCACTTCAATGTAGTTCCAGAAAGGCTGGGCTGGGTCTCAAAAGCCAAAATTGTTATAGGAAAAATTATGAAGCTACGTCGGAACTTCCAGAGATTGGGGAGGAGGTAGCCTCTGGGCATCTACTATTTCCTTTCCTTTCAGTGACACAGAAATAAAAAATTCTTCCATGGGAGAGGTATCACCCTCGGAGACCCAGGCGCAGCTAGTTGGGACTACACAATGTTTTTGGGCAACACAATATCTTCAGGCAAAAGTTTATCTCAAACATTTGCCCAAAAATATTGCATCATCCGAAAACATTACATTGTCTCGACTAGCTGCCTCTGGGTCTCCAAGGACAGAGAGGTTTGGCCATAATTTTTCTAGAACAACACATTTTATTTTTATAGATTGATTTACCATTGAAGCATCAACAACTTGGCCTTTCCCAGACCTGGTTCTCTCAAACAAAGCTAGTAAAATTCCAAAAGCACATGTTAGGCCTCCACCACCAAAATCTGCTAACAGATTGATTGGTGGTGTTGGTTTTTGATCCTTGCGTCCAAGCTTCGACAGCAAACCACTAATGGAAACATAGTTTATATCATGGCCTGCCCTCTTGGAATAGCAACCTGTCTGGCCATAACCTTAAAAATAAACCAGAAACAAATACTGTAGTTTTACTGTTCATTACTAAGATTGTCTAAATGAGCAATGTGTGGTTCCAGAAAATATTCATACCCACCCCAAGGAGGGTTTTCTACTTGCACTACTGGAACTGACTGATACATATTTAGATTAAGATGCAATTTGCGTAAATGTGAAGTTAACATGAGAGAAGTGAGGGAACATGAAGCATAAGAGAGTGAGTCCACCGTATAGGCCTTATTTCCTAAGCAGCTTGACACACATTTTCATACTCGATGGGAACATCCGTACACATGGCAAGCAGAAGAACTGGATACCATCGGTAAAAAAAAAACTTGAGAGATTACTTTTAGAGTAAGGCCTATATCGAGGGTGGTAAAGGGTATTTTCGTGATTCGTGAATGACCTAATTTTTTGTCTCGTGAAATGTGAAATGGTTTGCTTTTTTCTCATGAATTGTGATTTCATTAGAAACTGTGAACCATGATTTGCCAAAATAATTCTCCGGGAAATGAGAAAGAAGTATTTGGTTGTGTCTTCTATTATTTTTGACAGTAATTAACAATATTGCATGACCATGACAGGACGATCATCCCTCTTCGTGTTCTTGCTCAGATTTCAGTTGTGCTGCACACAAAACAAGAAGAGGACAGATGACAAAGACATCTAACAAGGCTGTGCTTGGGCGTAACTTTCCAATATCATAAGTTATGTAAGTTTGGGTCAAAATATGCCATTTTGTTTTCGTGAAACGTGAAATGTCAATTATATTTCCCGAGAATTGTGAAAGGACCAATTTATTTTCCATGAAATGTGATCTTGACACCTCTCCCCCCCTTTACCCCCCTTTACCACCCTCTATATAGGGACTTAACTCATTACATCTCTTAACCTTAATCTTCTTTCAAAGAAGATTCAACATTGAAGAAGAATTCTCGATATCTTCCACCGACCCACTCCCCCACCCCCTCCCCCACCCCCTTCCCCGACCATCCACCTCTGACACCCAGGACCCACTCCAACTTAAATAGTAAGCTTAACTACCTGTTAATCGAGCGTAAATTAATCTCGGATTCTCTTTCAATAGTATTTCCGGTCCTAAGCCCAGTCTTTCCAAGACTCCTGGTCTGAAAGGATCAATCAACACATCGGACTGAGAACAAAGCTTTCGAACGATGGCAACTCCCTGGGGATTCTGTAAGTCGACAGAGATGGATCTCTTTCCACGTGCAAGTTTATCGATAGTGGACATATTTTTCACTTTGTCTATTCGAGTAACTACTGCCCCAAAATCTGCCAGGATCATCCCACAAAACGGTGCAGGAGCCAGCCCCGCAAGTTCGATGACTCGAGTGCCCGCTAGAGCAGCCATCGTCGCCGCCATTTTGAATAGTATACCACACCGCTGACTTGATCAGACTGCTGGCGAACTACCTTACCAACCTTGTTCCCAGGGTCTCTCATCTTACCGTACCCCGGTGTCACAGTGATATGTGTATCCCCGCACACATATCACTAGTGATATGTGTATCCCCTCCAAAATGGCGACCAGTGATATGTGTATCCCCCACCCCCCTCCCCTCTACTTTAAAAAGCAATATCCTCCTTGAAAGTGCTCTCGTCGTCCGGTCGCTTACTGGACGAACGACTAACCCAAACAGGCTTCAGTAAAACACAAATCTCAATTTTTGTAGTTGAAAAAGTTTACGGATCTGCTGCTGGAATTGTGTTCTTGATCCTAACTGGTTTTCTGCGAGCAGGATATAATGAATTTAAAGTTGAACACCAAATGGATCTAGATATATTTCAATTTGAGTTTCACGGCACCGGATTTCTAGGACGATATTAATTGCGCGGTGCATTCTCACCCCTCGAGTAACGCATATTCTCCACTGTTCATCGCCTTGTTTGCATCTGAATTATTCGTGGAGTGAAACACATATCACGGCTTCGACCCGATCGCCATAAAATGATTAGTGGCACTCGTGTATCCCCTGCACCCGCTTTTCAGTTCGACTTTTTGTAAGATATGTAAAGTCTCAAGCTGTATACATTGCTATACTGCGAATATTGCTAGCACGTTTCACAATATTCGACGTTCATTCTTCGGCAGTTAGCCTAGATTACGGCTGTCTTCAGGGGATACACATATCACTGCGCCATGTAATAATTAGTGATATGTGTATCCCCTGCATGCGGTCGGCGACGGTGTACAACCGAGGTCAGTGAAACTCCAGAAATCCCAAGCTATGAATAAATGCCTGGTGTGAATATTTCTAGCAAGCCAGTTTTGACAATGCAAATGTTATGGGCATTTTTCTTCTTGGGTAGAAAGCCAATATAACAGCTGTGTCCATGGGGATACACATATCACTAGTTCATGAAATAATCAGTGATATGTGTATCCCTTATTATCCTGTGCACGCGTGCACGCGTTTTTAGTGGAATTATCGAGTTTCAAACTTCAGTGAACCCAAGCCGTGTAAAAACGTCGGGTGCTAATATTGCCTGCAGTTTTGACAAGGTTGATGCGCTATATTATAACAGTTGTGTTTCTGGGGATACACATATCACTGCGCCATGAAATAATTAGTGATATGTGTATCCCCTGCACGCGATTTCAGTTTAGATATTTAAACATTCGAGTTGCAAACTCCGCAAACCTCAACCTGGGTATAAACGTCGTAGCGAGTAAGCAGCCAGCACGTTTCGGCAATAATTGGCCATTTTCTTCGATCAGGTAGATAGCCAATCTAACGGCTGTGTTTAGGGGATACACACTGAGATCACTGCGCCATGAAATAATTAGTGATATGCGTATCCGCTGTTCGAAGTTTTAGTCAGATATACAATCGAGTCGGTTGGAACTCAACCAAACTCAAGAAATCCTAATCTGCTCCGTTGGGCGCGAATTCATTTCTGGTTTCTTCTACTCTTTACAGCGCTCGTCGGAACCTCGCAACCGAGTCGCCATTTTGTTCGTTGAATGTCCAGGCGCGTATCAGTGTTTTGTGTATCCCCACGGGGGATACACATATCACTAGTGATATGTGTGCGGGGATACACATATCACGGGGATACACATATCACTGTGACACCGGAGCTGTGTATTAAGTCATTTGCCATGTCACTCAAAGGTGTCTGTAAAGAAGAAACTTTTCTCCGTTTTACAACAGTGCTTTTTAGGCCATGGAGGACTACGGCAATTTGAAGACACCCATGGGTAACACTGAGTGCGTGCGGAAGCGTTCAGGCTGTACTCGCTCGTTAGGTACCAGAGACAAAAAAAATTAAAATACATAACGTTATTAAAAAGATGACAAAATGCTTGATTGGTTTTAATTCTCTGCACGTATTTCAAGGCTTGACGAATGCCCGGGACAAATGCGAGCAGCGCGATGTACAAGAGGCTCTACCCGGAGGGTCATGGGTGGTATGAAGCCGGAAAAACAAAAACTTTATTTTGGGTAAGCCAGGTAACCAAAGGGTTCTGCATTTAAAAACATAGGGTCAAATTAAATTAAGGAGCTAAAAATGTTTGAAAACGACTAAAAATAATTATGTTAAGGGAGATACCTTAGTATTTAGTTTAAGGTATGCCTAGTTCATTGTGACTTCTATGAAGTATGACTGGTGCCACAACCTTGCCTGCCTTGTTTAGCAACTGAGTACAAGATAGAAAGAAGTGATTTGCAACGCTGAATATCCATAACAGTTAAACTCGATCTTCTGGTCACTTATCATACTCACTTTATACTAATAAACTACATGAAGCAAATCTTGGTAGTAATCCTGATATTTTGGTTAAACAAAGGCAATTGTCTAAAAAATCCCTCTCAATTGTTAGTCATGGCATTGTTGTTCAACATGTTCAAGTACCAACCTGCACCGGTCTTACGCATGGCAAGCACGGTCAAGGTTACTCAAAAATTCGCAATGTGAACAGTAAACATACCATTTAGCAAAACCATCATTAAACTCTGACTAGAAGTACGAAACACCAAAGAAATGAACTTCGCAGTTCGTGACACCTTTATACATAACATATCTTACAGAAAATGTAACTTTCTAATAACCTAACTGAACTGAATCCTTAAAAAGAGTTTGATGATTAGGCCGTGAGGTAAGGTGGGTTTGTTCAAGATATTTTGAAATGGCCTTTTAAATACCTAAAGGGCTGTCTACCTTATCCCTTTTTACATCATACTTACTTTCAAAATCCCTTGGCTGTTACACACCTCCAGCCTGAAAGAGGGACTACCCCATGCGGTTCTTAAGTGTCCCATAAAAAGTGAAGCCTTGGAACCGAATGGCTCACTGAGCTGCCGGAGCTTATCCCGGTTTCTGTAGCATGAAGCGGCTAGGAGTATTTCTACTCCCCCTAGATGGGATGCTAGCCCATCGCAGCTCCGGGGTGGAGAGAGGCACTATGAGAGTTAAGTGTCTTGCCCAAGAACATAACACAATGTCCCCGACCAGGGCTCGAACCCGGACCGCTCACTCCGGGAACGAGCGGACTAACTATGAGGCCACTGCGCCTCCCACTTGACAAGAAACAAGTGGGGTCACTCTCTATGAAGAACAGGACACATCTTCTACACACCAATTCTAAGAGACATAAGGACGCACGTAGTGCCACGATAAAGTCACTAGTGACCCGTTTATCTTAATGTATCTGATTTGTGAAGTAGCAGTGAACCATCGGATATCAGAAATGATTGAGAGTCTAAATATAAAAACAATTTTAATGCTCTTGAATTTGACTGTAGGGTGATCTGTCATGTGGTCCTCGCAAAATGACAAAATTTCACACCATGAGCTGTAAAAGTGGTGACAAACGCTTTTGAGCGATCAGTGTTTGCTTACTAAACGTTCCAAGTACAATGATTTGACTAAGGAATGGTTGGTATAAAAGGAAAGTGAAAACTATCGAGAGGTACTCGGCACTTAGGAGAAGTGATCCTAATGGGTTTGTTTCCCAAGAGGTTTAAAAGCATCTTGATGTTTTTTTTTTTTTTTCGCTCCAAGATATCGTATCTCGAGCCCGGATTTCAAGTTATTTTCTATTCCGAGGAAAGAAAAATATTTGAGGATAAGACTTATTGTCAGATGCGAAAATGACGCGAGACCTGAAAATATCAAGGGGCAATGAAAAATATATCACCAAATACGAAAATATCTCGGAAAAAAATGTCCTTGAGATATACGTTCTTAGATGAATCCAGCCGGTTAACTCGGATCTCATCACCGGCCCGTCCGCCCCCCCGCCCCGTGGACCACTTTGTTCTTCCGAGCCCTGAATCTTTTGAAAGGATTCTTCCAGCCGTACGTTGGTTTAGGTCCATTCCTTGCTAACAATTGGTCTGAAAGTGGTAAGACAATCGTCAACGACTTTTCTCTCCGCAAGTTAAAGCAAGCGTAAAGAATGCATTGACTATCCACTGTTTACTATTGACACCTGACTGGCAACGAGTTCAAATCCCCAGATAAGAGCCTTTCAAAATCGCTCTCTTGTTTGATTAGGTTTGTTTGCAAGTTAACATAAGTGAACATTTTTGTCATAACACAATCACTACCCAACGAAAATCACACCTTGATGAAGTATGTCCAAAAGATGCGGTTCCCCATTAAAAAGAAACTAGTAAAACGAAAACGGACTGTGTATGTAAAAACGTAACTGACTATTGGGGTTCATGTTTATGGAAAAATCGCAGATTGATACACTTTTGAAAACACTATATTGACAGCGAGCTGTTAACTTGCTCGTGAGTTCACACAGCTATAAATCAGAGTTTTAATTATTTTTGCAAATATCAAACTAAATCCTGACAGATTATAATTTTAGCACAGGAAAGTTATTTTTCCCTCTGACATGTTAACGTTTCGTCTGATGAACCTAATACTCTTTGGGTGATTTTGGTTTGTGTTTTGCGTTGTGTGTGTGTGTGTGTTTTTTTTTTCTCCTCTGATGAGCATCAGTCATGGTTGACGATTTAACCAGAGTGTGAAGCACTGAAGTCCACTCAAGCGTGCTAAAACCTAACTAAGTCGGTTCTTTTGTTGTGGTTGCCGGTGAAACAATATTCCCAGCCAATCAGAGGGCTCGAAATGATTTATTTATGTCTCACGAAACTTGACTGGAGTCAAGAAACTACAAGAAAGAGAGCAGCTTATCGGACCATCCGCGTGGGTGAAATGAGGGAAAGTATAGAGCCCAAGTAGGATAACAGATAGCGCCAAAGTTTCCTCGGCGACCGAAAGCGGAACCAAGCATTCACGAATTTCGCACGTGTATGGTGTGACGTAAGGGCGATCGTAAACATGGCCGACGGTAATTTAGTGGGCTTCTCAAAATCATTAGCGGTCTCCGAAAAAAAGGACGCTTGGTACCTACGGTCGTAACTACCAGTCTATCGATATATCTTTAAAGGATTTTTTGGCGTTTTCATTTTTATTCGCCATGAAACCAAGACATATGAGTATCCGTGGCGTTGTGACGATGTTTGGTGGTTTGATTTTTGGCTTCACGGTGGCTTTGTTCCTGCGGCAAAATCTCTTGCCTGTCCAGTCCAGGCGATGCCATATGAACTTCGTGAGAGACGTGCGGCCCAAAACGATGGCTAAAGAGCTTAGCTCTCGGCATCTTATTTTCATTGGCGTCATGACGGCGGAAAAATTCCTAGACTCGCGAGCGAAAGCGGTGTATGATACTTGGGGCAGAAGCGTCCCAGGGAAGCTGGAATTTTTCTCCAGCGGCATGTCCCAAAAGAAGATGGAGCTTCCCGTGGTTAGTTTACCGGGAGTGGACGATTCGTACCCTCCTCAGAGAAAGTCCATGATGATGTTGAAGTACATGCACGACAACTACATCGAGCAGTTCGACTGGTTTATGCGTTCCGACGATGATGTTTACATTAGAACTGAGAAACTCGCGAGTTTCCTTCACTCCTTGAATAGTTCTCAAGACATTTACCTCGGCCAAGCTGGCACGGGAGCGAAGGACGAAAAGGGCTTATTAGGCCTGGGCTGGGGAGATAATTTCTGTATGGGTGGCCCTGGAGTGATAATGAGCCGGAGCGTTTTAAAGAAGGTTGTACCTCACATAGAATATTGTCTGAAAAATCTGCTCACGTCCCACGAAGACGTCGAAGTTGGACGATGTATCAAACGTTTTGTTGGGATTCCGTGCACTTGGTCTTTTGAGGTAGGTTTAGCCTTTTTAAAGTCATAACTATTCTATAATTAATTTTATATTTAAGTTCATGTCGCTATGGGTTTTTGGTATGTTGGTGATTATCGTTTGGTGCCTAGGAGTCGGTCACCAGGAGTCTGGATCAAACATCCCAATGTTATTTCAACTTATTGTTTTACAGTGTTATGAGTGTTCAGTTGATGCAGGATGAGATTTGAATTGAATTATTGTCATTTTTAGGCTTTATTCCTGTAAACTGTTTTTTTTTTTCAGAATATTCATCTCATAAATTTGCTCTTTCAATATTTAACTTTCTCTGACAGATTATTCATTATTTTTATTCTTTCATATACACAGTTTTGTGCATTATAATTTGGTAGTCCATCCTAGCCATCTGAATTTTGTGAAAATGCTTAACGATCATCTGAAAATTGAACTGAAACGGTTAACTTACCTCTTCAAGGGCAAAGCTGAAATTGCATGTCAGGACTTCATCAGTAATAGATGGTAAAATCCCTGTTCCAATCTAGACTTGTCTGCATGGCCTATGTATGGGAACACCTCCCACCCAGCAAGTCTAGCCTGTTGTGAATTTGCAATATATCGGTTTAGATTTGGCTGAATTTTGAAAATGTGCCTTAAACCTTTCTGTGCCTTGTCATCTTCACTAAGTGAGTAGGAGAGAGAAGTGAAGATGGTTCCCTTCTTGCTTCAAAGTGGTGGGGTGGGGGGAAGGGTTTTTTGATAATTATTACGGGCCACACACTAGACAAATTGATCTGCTATGAGAACGTTTTTGTTTTCCTCACTTGAATATCCTGAGGAAATATTTTCTTACATTGAAGTTCAGCTCAAAGAGATTTGCTTGCCTGTGAATACCACTTGCCTTGCTTCTGAAATGTTAGCCTCTTTTGATGTTGAAGGTGGGCCCATTCGCCTTCCAATGAGCAGTCTTAATACACCACTGTTATTAGATGCGTACTGCATATATTTCATACAACTATCCTCTGTAATAATGGGACAAATACTACTTTGAGCTAGCAGAAGTTTGTAAGATGGCAGGATGGAAAGACGGTGCTATTGGGATAGTGGGGCTGTTAGGTACCCTCCCATGGGCACTTGAAAATGCCTTGTACTACTTAGGGTAAAATACCTATTCCTATGTGAGTTTACCTTGAAAGCTCTATCAAATGTCACAAATTTATTTTTGATATATCATTTTTCCAAGTTTACTCCAGTTGAACATCAATGATTTTAAGTTGTCATGAATGCTTGAGCAGTAATTCTTGCACAGGCCCTGCTCTGTATTACCTCAAAACAACAAGATAGCTATACTTTTTGCCCAAACTGAGGTGAAATCATTCTTTGTTTGAATGACTGGACTCTCTAGAATTTATAATATAGTGCAATGAAACGAGGTTAAGTTTGATCTTGTTGAATGTCCTAATACTCCATGGCACTAACTATGGCTAGCTGTAGCAATCATGTACAATCATTTTTTTCCATAAATGGTTAAACTTACTTGTACAAAACACTATTGCTAACAGATATTTCTTTTAAGTTTTATGGGATGAAAAATTTTGACAACTGGAAGGTTTTGTTGAGGCTGCAAACAAATAAACTTATGTTGATGAAAGCTGGAAAAACTTTGGTTCCATACAATAAAGTGAACTGTTTTTCCTTGGCTGGTTATGTGGGCAGAATATTTAAAAGCTAAAATTTTAATATTTTCCCAGCTGTTCACCTGCCAGCTTTCTCAAGAAATTGTTTATTTTTCTCCTTTTTGATATTGTTTTAGTGTGCTAGCAAAATGTAAATCACAGATAATGTCATTTGTGTGTTCCCTTTAAATGGGAACTTAAAATTTAAATGGAATGGTTTTTGGGAAGAGTCAATAGTTCTTGTTATGCCCTTCAATCATGGAAACAAGGTGATATTATTGAAAGCAAAGAATCTTTTCCTGTTTAAATGTTGAGAAAAATATTTGTTTAGCCAGATGTAATATTTTTGTTGAGGAATATAGGAATAAAATTTTACAATGTGTTAGGTGGTAATTTTGGTGCTGCAAAAAGGCTAAGCTTAATGTCCTGTTAAGTTAGTGGTTGAATTTTGTGAATTGACAAAAAACTCTTTGGAACAAGAAAAGACTGATTGTCATTATAGTCATATATATTTACATATGGACGTTTAATTATGCATTGTACCATCCATAGAATTAATTTTGTGTTAGAAATCTATAAAATACATGGATTTGAATTAAGTAAATTGCCAACCTTTTTAAAATTGTCATTTTTTGAAATTTTCAGTTGCATTAACATTCAAAGTAGTCAAAGTATATGAGACTTATCACAAAGGACTTTATACTGGAAGTGATATTAAGGAAGTCTATCATCTTTCCATGAAATGATTGTCACCAAGATTTGAAAATATATTATGTTAACATAACAATACTTTAACATTAATCAAAAGGTCCTTCGATTCTTTATTTCAGCAAGCAACTCCACTGGACAATAATTGTAAAATCCTAAGGGAATAAAATGAAAAATGTCGCTATGAATTTGTACCTATTAAAAGGAAAACCTTCTCGTGATCACGAGGAATTTTAAGTTGTAAATTGTGTCATGCGTGATGAGTGCGTCACTACTGAGGGTTTAAAATTGTTAAAGGAGTGAATGCGAATGTTTATAAGTCAAGCTTTTCAAAAGGTTTCAAATGGACCAAAACAGAAGCTTAATTCCCTTTCTCAAGTTACAGTGTGGTACGTTCTAAGTACGCTTTGTCCTCAGTTTGTGCCAACAGCCTCGCAATATCATCAGATGCGTAGACTTACTTTTCAATAGCAGCTTTATCGAACTTTATCTGCTTGATCCAGTGGTCACGATATCACGTAACAATTCTTTCATCATCTCAGTGGTGCCGATTAAACAGCACCAGTTAAAAAAAACCCTGATTAAAGTGAAGCTTCGTGTTGCGATTCCGTTTTCGCCACTGGCCGTTCGTAAACCCACTTCAGGACTATATTAAGCCGAGTAATTTATTAGTTGTTGCTTTTCTGACGCTGTAATGTATATTCATTTCAGTTATGCATGGATGACCAATGTCGCGCTTGCATGGTTCAAACCCTACCTCGCGGCCCAGAAGTTTTCTTTCTGATTTTTGCAAAGCGGCTGGAAGCCAAAGAATGTGAAATTCTTTATAGGTGTAACGGCCACTCCTAGCACCATCCAATTAAATTGGTTTGTACCGTTTCCCCTACCCTACGGACCAGAAGTTTTTCTGATTTTTTCAACGCGAATGGCAAACGCGAGATTGTGAAAAAATAACCCCTTCTTAGAGATAAAAAGTTCGAATGCTGTTCTGATGAAGTTTGCCAAAGAATCATCATAAGTGTAACTGGGCCATTCCGCGCGCCATCCAATCAAATTGGTTTGTATCCACTTTCCAAACGTTGCAAAGCACGAATTGACACTAAGAAAGAAGCGCGGATTTCATTCACTCTCCATTCAGTGCACGTTCAGAAAAAGGGTTGACGATCGAAAAGTCGACTTTTAAGATCAGAAACGGCGACTAAACTTATTGTATGTTGTACTGCAAGGGTTTTGCTTAAATGGCAGGTTAATCCTGTGGAAACTTTAATGGTTGTGCTCTAATATGAACTTGCTTTCTTTTTTCATAGATGCAAGCTCTATTCTACCACAATCAGAGCAAAACACAAGCGTTCCACGGGAACCTGGACACCAAGTCTGTCCGTAAAGCCATCACTTTGCACCCGGTAAAACAGCCCTCCTACATGTACCGCCTCCAATCACACTTCATGACCATGCGCATTCAAGATCTTCAGCACCAAGCAATCAAACTCCAGAGAGTCCTCAAGAACATGGATCGACTGCTGAACGCTACTATAAGCTCACTTTCAACTGAGGAGAAAACAAACCTGCAGGGCGCGCGAGATTTTCATCATCAGCTCAGCGCAAAGTACTCCGAGCCGTGGGACATGTTCACCGCGCAGAAGTATTACTCCGAAGCTACGCTTCAACCTCCAGAGACGGGTATGCGAGACCCGTGGAAAGACGGGCTTAATCACGTGCTAGGGCAGACAATGGGACTGATAAATGAAGAGGCGAAGCGAGTTCTTCATCGCAGTCTCGAGTTCAAGAAACTCAATCATGGTTACATGCGAGTGCATCCACTTTACGGTGCTCAGTACGTCATGGACATGCTCATGAAGTATCACCGACACATAGGGCACAACCGCAGGCGCATGACCGTGCATGTACGTCATCATGCCTTCTTACAATTGCCCTTTGGTAACATGGTCTACCGCGCTGAGCCCCTTGTAAAAGAGGTCCCCACGGTGCATTTCATTCTTCCTTTGACAGGTCGCATTGGAACATTTCGCCGATTCATGGAGAATTTCGAGGACATTTGTCTCAAAAAACGCGAGAACGTTAAACTTCTCGTGGTTTATTTCCCTTCTGTCTCTCCTCCTCACGAACATAAAACTGTAATGAAGGCCTATGAGACCAAATACCCCGAAGCGGATTTGTTGTGGCTTGAAGCTATTGGAGACTTTTCACGGGGCCTGGCTCTTTCCCTTGGAGCAAATCAGTTTGAGAGGCAAGCTTTGCTGTTCTTTTGCGACGTCGATTTGGTTTTTAACGCCGAGTTCCTTTATCGGGCCCGTATGAACACGGTCCTCGGTCAGCAAGTTTATTATCCTATGGTCTTTAGTCAGTTCGATTCAGAGATAACGTACCCTAACCATACGGAACCCGACACCCAGTTTACGGTGAACAAGGACGCTGGTTTTTGGAGAGCTTATGCTTTTGGTATAGTCGCAGTTTATAATCACGATCTACGCTCTGCCGGGGGATTTGACACAACAATTCAAGGATGGGGACTGGAAGATGTGGACTTGTACGAAAAGTTTGTTAAACATGAGGAGATCAGTGTTTTCCGCGCGGCAGATCCTGGTCTTGTTCATGTTTATCATCCCGTAATCTGCGATCCTAAACTTGTGGATCGTCAATACGCGATGTGCCAAGGGTCAAAAGCCTCAGGTTTTGGCTCGGAGAAGTCGTTAGTCCGGCACATGTTATCAAAAGGCTATATAAAAAGATAATTGTAATATCCAGTCCTGATTAAGTCCATGGATTGGTCCAAATAATATTGGGGTAAGTCTACAGGTGTGAAGCTTGCAGTTTTGAACCTGTTCGTTTTGAAATCGGCTGTTCTTGCAGCAAAATAATTTATTACTGGCTCGTGTCCGGCTTTGGTTTGAGTCTTGATAAAATATTAGATCTAAAGCTAAAGAATTTTTTTTACGCGAAGTTTTGAATTATTTTTACTTACTGTTCAACAAGTGCCAATAGGTAGGGGAGATGTCCCCCAGTATAACACTGTCTACGTTTATTGCGTTTTCCTTGCGTTTTCTAATAATTTATCATCTCGTGATATGATCAAAATGTGATATGGTCTAAGGTTGTCTTTTTAGCTATTTATTACACTATATATATCAAACATGGGAGTTTTCACAATGGGTATAGCGTTCACTTTGATACTTAAATCACTCAAGCATATTGCATTCTACTCTGGTACCTTCCCCCAGAGGAGTTTGGGACGTGAATAGAGAGTTATTGTAGCATTTCAGTCACATCACCTACTCTATATTATTGAAGTTGTCTCTAAATATCCACAGATTTTTATATTGTTATGAAAAAGGTTATTGTTCATTGTGGTAAGGTACAATAAAATAAACTGAAGTATTTACATTTGTCTTACAATGTTTGTCACAAGCTGGTATTACTAGGTACACTGCAAGCTTAACTGTTAATTTTGTTACGTTAGTATACTGATTTTGGGGAAGCGAAATCGAGATCAACAGTGATTACCATGAGAGGCGCCCAACGGAGGAGTTCTGGAAAGGTGCTAATCTTTTGCTGGCCGGGAAAGACTGATGACCCGTTGGAAACGGTTTTTTTAAATTCCGCTTATAAGCACCCCCACCCCCCACCCCCCAGGATATAAGCCCCTCCTTTTATAAGCCCATCCAAAACATGAAGTATCTAAATTGACATTTCACTTAACCAACGAAAGTTGAATCTGGTCTTTTAACCCTTTGAACACCAACTACGCATATAATGGTCGCGCTTAGGTAATTAATGGTCGTGCTCTTTGTACCACTTGTGACGTCATCAGTTGAAACGTCATCAGATATTCTTGATAAACAGATAGTAGTACTAGGCTAGGCCTTTCCGCACAATGGTCAGGTTTAGATATCGACGACATTCCGACGTCGCAAATCGAAAAACAACGTTATCAGTTTTGGTGCAAAAACGGTGGTAAAATGGTCCACTAAGCCTATGATTGATCAAGGTCCATTTCTAGGCTTCGCCCGTAATTAACATCCAACTCTTCACGGCAGCCAGAAAGAGCATACAATGCAAAAGGTAACCAGTGTAAAAGGGCCGAGAAAAACAGAAAGGAAAGGGGTAACAAACAAAATTCAGAACGGTTAATGGCAAAAAAAAAAAAAAAAATTGACTTATGCCAGGAGCCATAACCGGGGACGGAGACCGTAAGTCTCGGGATTCGCGCGCACCTATGATATGGGACAATTTTTCTATTTTTAGAACAAATTGCGCCATCCTGACGTCTTATATCCGCGCGGACTCACGCACATGTCAGGGGCTCTCGCGTGGATGTTGTCACGTTGCGTGATCAAATGGTGAGAGTTGAGAGATTCTCTTGCGTATTTTTCACAGCGATGGCAGGGAATAAGGCAGGGAATACGAACCAGGGCGTTTATACGTAGTTTTATGCTCTGAGCTAAAGGAAAAGGTGGGTTTTTCAGGGTCGAAAACAAGACTTCAATCTCGCGCTGGGAATGAATAATAAGATCTGCTCACGCTAGTTGTAAGCTTACGTGTATGCTTAAGAATATAGCAAGAAAACTCTCTATTCTGGTATCGAGTTAATTTGTGAGTTTCTCAGACAATGTTTAATCATAACCAAAACCTGTTTTGATGGTTTCTTATTGTCTCTGCTTGTTTGGTGAGTTTGCAAAAGTTTTTGAAAGGAAAGTCTGACGCGTACAATTAGCTCATTTGCATAGTGCATGCAGCTCGTGCACTTTCAAGTCCGAGTCGGTGTTTTCAATTGTCAACAAATTTTGACAAAGATTTCTTTCCTTATTTTTTGTGCTGAGATGCTGCAACAAATTTCACGAATGCAAAAAAGGCTACTAACATCATGTGTGTTTCTTCAACATAAGCATAATGAAGTTTTACACTGCGAAAATGACAATAGACAAGGAGTTTTGATAACTCGATCATCAAAATCGAAATCGTTATTCCAAGTTGATTAAAGAAAGCATCATCGTAACTTTGCTGATTGTTTCTGCTTTATTCACATATTTCAGCTTAGCTTTTAATATGTTCTCAAACATTTATCAATCTTAAACATATTTAAAAACTATAGAGCTATTGTTTGAGTTCGATGTACGCTTTCACACGAAAGTGCGGCGGAAGTACAATTTGTCATGTTTACTGACTCTACAAAACACGCATAGGCGGGCGCTCTCATTCATCGACAACAGAGAATTTACTGGATTTTTACACGAATAAAACTGAGCAGTATCTACGGACGTAAAGTTGTTAAGCCTTGATGAAACATCAAGCGTTGCTTACAATTCAAGCGAAACTCAAACTAGCAATTATTTTGTTTTACTTTTAGACTGACAAATTCCTCGCAAGCGTGTGGCAAGAGGAGCTAGGAAACTATGAAGTCCTGAAGCTCTGCTCTATCTAAATATATCCAGCTAGTTTTTTGCTGTGTAATGGAAAAGCTGTTAATCTTCAACATATGTGAAATTTAAAGTGGAGTAATGTACAGCTCATGTAAAAGAAGCATCAGTCGGAACACAACTTGGTCAGCGATATATGTAAGCTTACAGCGGAACATGCCTAAATTCGACACAGTCTTACTTCACTCAAACTGGAGCAGCTTACGACGAAAATACTTAAGCAAAATTCCAACAGACGTAAACGCGCTGAGTTGTGGGGCAAAAACATGAAACATTTCGGGAATTTCTGACGCCATTTCCCCCGCGCGACATCCGCAAAAATCCTCGCAGCATGTACGCGCGTGTGCCGCAAGTGATGGCGCAATTTGTTCTAAAAATAGAATTATTGTCCCATATCATGGGGACAACCCCAATACTTGAGATGGCGCGCGCTTACGGTCTCCGTCCCCGATTATGGCTCCTGCTTATGCGCATGCCTGGAATTGAAATTTTGCTCAATTTTGTACCTAATCCTCGAAAAATCTCTCCTTTTAGTAAAAAAAAAAGCTTTCTTTGCAAAACTTCGGCTTATTTAGCGTCATGGCAGCTAAAAAACCTGACTAAATGGTTAAAAACGGTATTTTTTGGTGACAGTTTGGTGTTCAAAGGGTTAAACCTATCTACCTTCATTTTGTAGGTCAGGTGTGCATTTGGATTTCCTTCTCTCTGACGTATGGGAGATTTTTTGGGACCTTGCTGGGGAACAGAACTTGTGTATGTTTCCCCTGGGGTCTGTAACAGATATAACTTTGTTTGGTTCCCCTTTGCCACTGCCGAAGGAAAAAACACCGTTTGGAGTGATCTTGGGCTGTTTTAGCGGCGAATACGTAGGAACTGTGGATCGAAACACTGAGATTGTCCGGTTTTGCACTGAATGATAATCGTCGGGACTTACATGCTTTGGAAATATGTAGAGCCTTCAAATCTTTAGCTATATAGCAAAGTGAAGTGCCCCACAGAAACCTTTACCGTTTTGCTATGCATGTAGTTTCTACGTTAGAGCTCATGATAAATGGTTTGCTTGTTCTTGTTGCAGCAAATGAGTCTACATGGAGTTCAAGATAAACTTAAACTAATACATAAGCTTAACATTTGTAAAGAAATGAGCGTAACTTACTTGAAAAGCGAGGAAGTGTCGGGAATTCGTTTCCACAACAGAAAGAACAGAGACACCCTACGGGAAGCTTGCTTGCCGCTTGTATCCGCCAAACTTCGCGAAATTCCGGGAAGTAACCAAACAAACTTACTTCGCCATAATATGAGAATCAGTGCGGTTTTTGTTCTGATTCTCATTTGCTTGAATCCTAAGGTCGCTCCTTGCATCCCGCGTCTGTGAATGGCGCGAAACAAACGCGAACCTACCCGTTACTTGATTGGCTGATCTCATTTAGTGCATAGACTGATGTATTCAAAAGTAACTTCAAAAGTTGAACAACTACAGAGGTTTTTTTTTAATATACGTCTGTAATTTTGATCCCCAAGGTTACTTCGACTTGATCCTCTTTTTCCCTAATTTCGTACCCTACAAGACAGATTCCTTTCTCTTTCTGGAAATCTCTGGTTGTTAACCTCTTACCCCAAATCTGAAAATTTCAATCAGACTGTAAACAAAATGGTTAGACAATTTTGTCTCGATTGACCGGAAAATTTCCGAAGTAAATGTCTTAAATGGAACGTAGTAAAAGGTACTCCAAAATTTCCAACATAAATATCCGAATGGAAAATTTACCTTCAGCCATTCTCTTATTTGGTACTCTACTAATCTAATTATTAGATATAGCCTTTCCAGCTAAGCGCTTGGACCCTACTGGGTATTTTGAAGGATGTGGGTGGTTGACCATAAAGAGTGATGAAGGAAGCGGGGCCGGTGTGGGGGAGTCAAAGAAGAGAGAGCTACTTTAAAAAAAAGATAGAACAAAGAAGAGACAACATTTTATCCGTTACTTTGCTCTTCACTTTTGAACAGCTGCAATGCAATACATTGAACACATTTTGAAGCCGATACTTTTTCTTTCACCTCTACCAAAACTACACTTGATTTCCGCTTATTACGTTATGGTTTTCAGTTTTGTTCTGCATTTGCAAAACAATTAATATTATTGTGGTACAATTAGAACTGAACATCACTTATTTTATCTAGCACTCACCTCGGCTAAAGTGTTTTCTCTCCTCTGACTAACTTAGTATAGTGAGTCAGAGAGCGACAAGTGCCGGGATTTAAAAAAATTTCTACGTATATTGCGTTACCTTCAGATCTATTTTTATGACATTAGCGTATGGCGGAAGCTATTAATTGATTAATGTTCAACCAAACCAGACATTCATTCAGACTAAGCCGTTCAAGACACTGCTTCTCTCTGGATTAAGCAGTCTAATATTTATCATGAAACGCTATGACTACGGTTTAATTGCTGGTTTACCAGCTCTAGCAACAAGCTGTGTTCCTTTAATCATTGTCTTAGCCATGGGCTTTAGTTGCAAGGAGAGAGCTAGAGCTCTGATTCACTGGATTGTATCGAGTGCGTTTTCCGCCATCATCACAAGAAAAATTGACAATGGGCTAACACGATGGTATTTTAGAGACATAGATCTAACTCGTTCGGAAGAACTTTTGGGGAAGGTCTTCTCCAGTCTGTTCGGATTGTATTTTCTGCTGTTTACCATGGCTTCGTCCCTGTTTTGGGAAACGCTACTGCTCAATATTAGCTACAGCTGTAACACCAACGACGATTCTGTGGCCATGGAATGTTTCGAATACGACATCAAGGAAAATGTTGAGTTTTGGAAGGCGTTTTCGAGGCTTGGAGAAGATCCCATCGATTGTAACAGCGCCAAGGTTCTTAATGGGTCTGTAGGTGTGATTTGTTACCAGATGGTTTTCAACATCGGTGCCGCCTCGGGGGCTAGCTACGGTGGTTTCAAACTTTCTATGATCGCAGTCAACGCAGCCACAAGCGCCATGCTATTGCACAAACGATCAGCAAGCATAACCAGGACAAGAATTATCGTTGGCTTACTCATGACTGCCATTTATGCGGTGTTCTTGGTTTCTCAAGTTGTCGAAAGCGAGAAGGGGTCGTTAAGTTTGATTGTGACCCTCGATTCACACAGTTTCGCTATTTATCTGCAGATGATCATGATATTTTTCGCTGGATTCGCGTTTGTGTTTTATATCCCTTGGAAAGAATTGATAAGTTTTCAAAATCATTTGTATCTTTATGATCCCATTGTTTGAACCCGGCAGGAGAAAGACATAAAGGAGAATAGACGGAATTTAGATTGGATGGAGTCGGGGTGGGGTGTAGTCTCCTTCGCAGCCGTTATTAGGGTCGTCACGCAACGCTCCTCCCCACTAACAACTCTCCTAGTGGTGAGGAGCGTTGCGTGACGACCCTAATAACGGCTGCGAAGGAGACTAGGTGGGGTGGGGAAGTAACCAAAATGCGAGTGAAGCCCGGAAGAGTACAGAAGACACTATGATTACTCTGAAGACCCTCTTGGGTTGGTGAGGTCGTGGCAGGGGGAAGGGGAGTGGGTGGGTGAGTGGAGGAGAGAGCTGGAGCCTTGAACCCCTTTGGGGGCCCTTTGTTCACTGTTCATAATGAATGCAGATATCTTTTCTATCCTATTTCCTGTGGGAGGAAATAGCCCGTGGTTCACCTAGACGAGTCACGAAATCCTGAATATACAGGTGGTGTAAACCGTAACACAGGCTAGAATACTGTAAGCTAGAGACAGTGATGGATACAGATACAATGAGAATATGTTTCGTTTGGTTTATTGGTTTTCCTCACCTGTCAACTGTATTGTTAATAGAAATTCAAAGATCACAGTTACTCTTCTAACGCAAATAATTCATGTAAATACATACATACATACAGTACATTTCAGTATGTCCTTCACCTCATCAGCAAATGATGATCCCTTATCACATGAAACAAAGTTTTTTTATTTTTAATGATTATCATTTCTTTTTTTACAAAATGGAAAACAAATCTAAGGCTGTGCTGAAGGAAAAATTACAGGAAATCAGAAGTTTTGCAACTATCAAATGTTGGGTTGACCACTTTACTTCTTCGCAAAAAGTAAGTTTGTTTGTTGCTCTAAGGAGTACCTAGGATAATCAGGTGCTTCCACACTGCGTTGTAAAAAATTATGATTAACACAAGTTATATAGCCCACATAACTAGCAGGATTTTGTAAATGAGTGCTTTGTCTCAGCAGTGGATTCTCTAATGAGAGAGAGAAATCCACAATGAGAAATAGGGAATTTTCTCACAGCTTTTTTGCTAACGTTTGTGGTTTGCCATGGAAACAAAGCAATCATGAATGAAACCCCACCAGCTATGCAAGCGACAAGTTAATAGCATTAAAAAAAACATGCCCTGGCATCACTGTTCATGTATTTCTGTATAAAAAACAAAATTAAATGACTATCACTCACGACTTGAAGTACTACAATAACAATCAGTTTAGTATTGGCAATATATTAAATTTTGTATGGTAATCTGTAATTCAATGTAACCACATCCCTTCCCTAACCCATTACTGACTCTCCATAAATTAAAATATAGCTCATCAGATGATCCGAGATGGTTATATCTTTCTCTTAGTTAAAATTGCGCACATCATTTTAAATATACACATTAATTTTCAGTTCCTCAGGTTCTGTTACTGACAATACACACATTAAATGAGAAGAGCTCTAAATGTACCATTCCAAAAAATTGTTTTTGTAAGGTCTTATAGTAAATCATATCCATCGATACAGTTAAGCCTACTTCAAAGTTGCTTTGGAAATAACACAGCTTTTTGTACCTATCGTCACCTTTTACATGCTCTGGGCTGGAACCTAGCTTCTACAAGTTTTAGCAGTGGAAAATGGCTGAACCTTTATCATACTGAAGATAACAAATAGCTAGTAATCAAAATTCATGGCTTCATATTACCTTGCAGACATTAAAATTGATTGATATAATATATACAAATAAATAATTTTTGAATAATTATTGTAATTATAATCATTTTTTTCAGGTTTTCTGTCATTTCTCCGCTGTAATGATTAGTTGAGAATTACCTTGCAACTAGGCTTTTAGCTAGATGGGTGTTGGGGTATCTTGTGGGCCTCAATTTTCTTTACATCCTGGATTGTCCAAATGCTTGCTAAAAGTTAGTAGTATTTTTTCGGCAAATTAGGTCTCTTTAAATTTATTTTCACCCAAATTGCCAGAAAATTACATGCTACAGTGTCCACCCTTAAATGTTGCCAATTTTCTGGAGAAGCATACCTCAGTCTTTTGGGGCAGGGTCAATCTTTGCATGCCTGCTTTTCAAATTCTAGCCAAAAGCCTGCTTTCAACTAAAACAATATTTCTTCTTCATTCATTCATTACTCAGAGCAACCCAGTAGTTTGTACAGTATACTTTTTGTTAAAGAAAGACTCTCAATTAGTGCACAGTAGAGATTAGTTAGCTTTCTAAAAAAATTGCATTAATAAACAAATTGAAAACAGTTAGAATAATGTGTATGCAACTTCGATTAAAAGTAACAAAATTGAAAATGGTGACAGGACACCGTGTTTCATCTGAACCCAGAGGTGCAGTTCAAGCAACTTCAGCATCATCTTCATTAGTTAGCAGTCCATACTTCTGTCGAATTGCATCAGTTTTGATTCTCCTTTCTGCCCTTCTTTCTGCATTTCGCTGCTGGGCCTCTTCACGTCTTCTCTGCATCTTCTTGTCTTCCCGTTCGTAGGGTACCTGCCTGCGGTTTCGGCAGCAGAGACAGTACACACAACATCCAATAATCACAAGGACAACAAATGCCACACTTGGAATTATATAAATCAAAAGGTGGCCTGTGGGAATAAAATATTAAGAAAAGTATGAGCAGCATGTATGATTAAAGCTTTAAGCCCCAGCCAAATGATAACAACATTTCAATGCAACATAGCGCAACATTGCTGGGTGCAACATGTTGCACGCATTTGGCCACCTTGTTGCAATATGTTGGGTGTTGTTGGCTCAAGTTTAAAAATGGTTAAATTTGAGCCAACAACACCCAACATGTCACAACATGCTGCAACATGGTGGCCAAATGTATGCAACATGTTGTGCCCAACAATGTTATGATATGCTGCATTGAAAGATCTTGAAATGTTGGGATTGTTTGGCCAGGACTTCAATTTACATACTTGGAGAAACTTTATTGTTTTTAGCAACCATACAAATGTGAGCATTACTGAAATCATAACTGCTGTCAGACTTCAATAACAGACACTTTGATCACAAAATTCTCAAAATAAAGCACAGAAACAATAAACCCTCATTTTGGAAATATTTTTTGGAATCACATCACGGCAGCCTTGCTCTAAGTGATTTTGGTTTTCTTTACCACATGTTTATTGTTAATTTATTTACATGAGGCAATGATTCCTCAATTTCACCCTTTTTTATTTTTTTTTTAAATTTATTTCACAGCAAATTTTGGTTACGTTTGAAATTACTTTCATTTTTAAAATCATTTGTTTTTATTTTGTTTCTTGGGATATTTTCTTCGATTTAAATTTATTTCTTGATTTATACTGCTACGATCATCAACGAAGAAACCTACAAGAGAATTATTGCAGGGAATCTGGTGAAGAACCGAAAGCAATTGGAAACTGCTAAAGTGAAGCTCCGAACGTACACAGGTGAATTAGTCAAGGTCATAGGAACTTTCAATGTTATTGTGAAGTATGAGAAACAAGAAGTGGAACTGCAAACACTCGTGGTGGAGGGATCTGGCCCTAACTTACTGGGAAGGGACTGGTTGAGAGTTCTCACACTCAACTGGAAGGAGTTGTTCAAAATGCAAGTGGTCAAAAACAACTAAGGGTCTTCACTTGAAAAATTGGTTGACCGGTACTCAGGAGTGTTTAGAGAAGGACTTGGGACCTTCAAGGGCCCAAAGGCAAAAATTCATGTGGAATCAGAGGCACAACCAAAATTCTTGAAGGCGAGACCAGTGCCATATGCTATGACAGGGAAGATTGAGGCTGAACTCAAGAGGCTACAAGATGAGGGAACGATTGAACCGGTTCAGTTATCGGAATGGGCTGCTCCCATTGTACCTATTCTGAAACCAGACGACTCAATTCGCATCTGCGGAGACTACAAAACAACTGTCAATCAAGTTTCAAAACTGGACAGTCATCCTATCCCGAAGGTTAAAGACCTCCTGGCGACACTAGGAGGAGGTGGAAAATTCACGAAGTTGGACATGAGCCAAACCTACCAGCAGCTTCTTCTGGATGATGAATCTAAACAGTACACCACCATTAACACACACAAGGGGTTGTTCCAGTACAACCGCCTACCCTATGGGATATCGTCAGCACCAGGAATATTTCAGCGGAACATGGAGAATCTACTGCAGAACATTCCTTATGTAATTGTCCGGGTGGATGATATCCTAGTGTCCAGAGCCCGCGATGAAGATCACTTAAACAACCTGGAAGAAGTCTTGAAACGACTACCAAGTGCTGGCTGGTGACTTCGGAAAAACAAGTGTGTGTTCATGAAACCTCAAGTAACCTACCTGGGTCACAAGGTCAGCAAAGAAGGTATTCAACCATTGGATGACAAAGTCGAAGCGATCACCAATGCACCAGCGCCCAAGAATGTGTCGGAACTCAAATCGCACCTGGGCATGATTAACTACTACCAGAAATTCCTGCCTAACCTGTCGAGCGTGTTGGCTCCATTGCATAATTTACTATGTAAAGGGACCTGCTGGGATTGGGGTAAAGAGCAGATGCAGGCTTTCCAGAAGTCTAAGGATTTCCTGAAGTCCTCTAGACTCCTTGTCCATTATGATAGTCAGAAGAAGTTAACCTTGGCATGCGATGCATCACAATATGGCTTGGGAGCTGTTCTCTTGCATCGAATGGATGATGGTTCAGAACATCCAATCGCATATGCTTCCAGGACACTGTCCAATGCAGAAAGAAATTATTCCAATCTTGAGAGAGAAGCACTTTCCCTGGTATTTGGTGTGAAGAAATTTCACCAGTACATTTACGGCAGACATTTTAGTCTAGTGACTGATCACAAACCATTGGAATCATTGTTCAATGAGAAGGCCACACCGCCTATGGCAGCAGCTAGAATTCAGCGTTGAGCCTTGACTCTAGCTGCATACAACTACTCCATTGAGTACAAACCAGGACCAGAACATACCAATGCTGATGCCCTCAGCCGACTACCCTTGCTGGTTAGTCCTTCAACTACACCTTTGCCTGCAGAAACTGTGTTTGCAATGGAACTCCTCAATTCAACACCAGTGAGTGTGAATGAGATCAGAACTGGAACCAGATGTGATCCAATACTGTCACAAGTAATCAAGTTCGTTCAGCATGGTTGGCCTAATCACAACTCAGATGAAGCATTGAAGCCCTACTTCACTAGGAAAGATGAATTAAGCGTTCAAGATGGATCTTTGCTGTGGGGCAATTGAGTAGTGGTCCCCCCCTAAGGAAAGAGCAAGAGTGGTAGAAGAGTTACACGAGACACACCCTGGAATTTGCCGTATGAAGGCGTTGGCGAGAAGTTATGTGTGGTGGCCAAAAATGGATGCAGACTTAGAGCAGAAGGTGCATCAGTGCAGTTCCTGCCAGGAAAACAGGAAGTCACCACCAGAAGCCCCTCTACATCCCTGGGAATGGCCTCATAAACCCTGGGTTTGACTCCACCTAGACTATGTGGGTCCATTCCTTAGAAAAATGTTTCTTATTGTGATGGATGCCCACTCCAAGTGGATGGAGGCATTTCCAATGAATACATCAACTTCAAGTGCTACCATTGAGAAATTGAGAATCGCTTTCGCGACACACGGCCTACCAGAAATTGTCGTCACAGACAATGGCAGCACCTTCGCGAGCAAAGAGTTTGGAGATTTCCTCAAACAGGACGGGATCCGTCACATCAGAACAGCACCCTACCACCCATCGTCTAACGGACTGGCTGAGAGGAGATGGCTGACACTTGAGACGTCACCAAGGCCACCTTATACAGTGATCCCGCATTCCCCAAACACCTATTGCTGATCAAGAGGGTCAAGCAGACCCAATTCCAGCATCGCCGGCAGCTGAACAGCCAGAATTGCAGTGGGAAGAAACCCCAAGGGAGCCAGCTGTTCCTGTGCAATCAACTACCCAAAGCATTCCAGAGAAGCGTTACCCTACTAGGAACAGACACGCCCCTCGATACTTGGCTGATTTTGTCATTAAGTGACCTTTTAGGTTATTAGGAGAGAGACACTTAAGAACTGCAAGCTAAGTTTTGTCGTTGATTTATTGTACTAGTTTTCATAGCTTAGTGGGGGAGTGTAGAATGTTGTGAGCTGCGTAACCGCTCCTCCAGTAGTTTTCCAGTAGTTCGGTCGGATGAAACACGTTGTCAGTCACTTGAATTAAAATAGAGTTGCGTTGTCGAATTTTGGCTGGTTTATTGGCTCTAGAGTATTACAAACAGTTCAGTTCCCATGCATTAACGGTGTTTGAGGGATTACAATGGATAAGAATTCGTGTTGAGGAAAGTAATCGAATGAAGTGATATTTAGTGTATTGTGAGGGATTACAACATATAAGAATTTGTGATGAGGAAGGTAATCAAACGAAATGATATTTAGTGTTACCAAGCGTATTTAAGCGAACGTGACTGGAAGCTGCAGTAGTTAGTAATCTGAACTGACATAAGTCTTAAGTTCAAAATCAGTCCAACTCCAATACCAAAACGAAAAGTTCACAACAAATTTCACTAATTCCTTACATGGAGCGAAGTGACTTCGATTATGGGGCGAAGTGACTGGGGGCGAAATGACCATGGGGCAAAATGATCATAAACCAACTGAGACATAAGCATGAACATAGGCATAACAATATAGCTTATGTTGACATTGTCCTCTCTGGCTATATAATAATGCATGGTCATGTTGTTAGTGCACCAGCCTCTAAATACATGTACATGTATAATCTGTGTGAGTGAACATTTTTCAAGCATGTCATGGTTAGCTCACCCTTTACTTTGACTTGAAGTAGTTGTACTTCTCAATACGACCGCAATGATATGTAAGCTTACGTGTCATCACCGAAGTGTCATAAGACAAAAGTGAGTCAAATACACTTTGTATTGTTTCTCCTACGTACATCATAACCTAAACGAAATATATAATTCTAGTATCAACAAGTTACCTGCAGCAACACACTGCTTCCAGTACCACTTATTATCCTTGCAATCACGAGGAACGACCTTGCTTGCTGGGTATTTTCTGCACGTATCGTCTGCCCCACACCAGAAGCAGTTGATATCTTCCACACAGTCACCGCAAGATGTACTTCTTTGTGGACAGGTTAAAGCAGGTGTCGTGGTAGGTGCGACAGTTGTCCATGTTCCGTTACTCTTTGTGGTGACTGTAGCAGGTGTCGTGGAAGGTGCGACAGTTGTCCATGCTCCGTTACTCTTTGTGGTGACTGTAGCAGCAGTGGCAGTTGGCCATGAGCTTTTCAAACTCGTCAAAGAATATGGTGTATTTGTGGTTGTCGTCGAATTGTTGCCCGCCACCACGCTACGTAACAAACAGATACAAAAGACAAACGTAAGTACAATGTTCTTCATGCTAACTGGCTTACGATGTTGGCTTACTGGAAACGGTAAAATGAAAAAAAAAACGCGTTCCAAGACAAGTTCCTTTCCAACTGTTGGGAAATTTGAATGTCTAAAGTGAAACCTCCAATTCAAATGATGGTAAAAATGTTGCGAAATGAATTATTTATGCGCGGAGACTGGAACCATAAAGATTGTTATCACGTTTTTGTCTTCGCGTGATCTTGCGTGAAATAACGCGTGAAATCACGTGAAGTACGTATGGTCAGCGGTCGTAAGTGAAAAGGTAATGGAGAAAATGGCGCAAAACTTACTTTGAGGCGTTTGATTTCTTTTCTCTCTTGTAAAATCTTCGTTTGCGTTGGAAAAAGTTCCTTACCACACCATGGAACAAGCCAAGCAGATTTCACAAGAAACCTTCGATGCGGTTGTCCGGGAAAATGTGGAAGAATTTCAAATGGATTTACACGAGGCGGCCCAAGACGCTATAGATCAGTTCAAGACTCAAGGCGTTGACATGTCGAACTTGATCACGTCATATGTCAAAGATCCGGACACAGGAGAACTAAAACACAGCAATCCTGTGAAAGGTGAGGCCATTAAAATGATACATGTGGTTGTTTTGTAACAAGGGTAATCACCATGCCATCCGATTTTATGAAGCAGGCGAAAGGTGAAACTGGATATGTTTACACTTCATGCAGCATTGACCTCTATGACAACCAACAATCTATTTTTGTAACGATTTTATAAGAATAAGGCATCTCCCAGTTGTAAAGGTAAACACCCTTTCCTTTGTTTCAGTGGCATGCCTGTAAACTACAATCAAGGACAAAAGTCTCGGGACAAATTTGCACTTCTGGCGCGTTTGTGCACACGCCAGACGCGAATACAACTTCACCTGTGTAACCTCGCCCTCCACCCCCCCATACAGAAAATATCCATACTCCCCCACAGAGGATTTTTTCCAGTTTGACCCCCCACCCCAGGATTTTCCGTTCCAGGGGGCTTCACAGTACTCCCCCCAGCCCCTGAAATTTCCATGATTTTTCTACTTGGGCCCCCCCTACCCCTCGGAAATTCCATATCCATAAAAAACAAGACTTAACTCATTTGTCATAAAATTTAGCCGCAGCTTTTTATAGTTACATCATAGACAAAGACGTACTTTTTCACGGTAAACTGCAGATGTGGTGCGTTCCTTCATGTCATGTTAAAATGTTTGAACCGGTGTTTAAAGTAATAAACAACTGACTTAGAAGCACTTCACTCCCAAATGGCTTAGCAGCTGACTTTTTCTTCATGAAAGGAAGTTTTCATATAAGAATCTCGGAACGTACATAAAGCTCTTTCAAATAACCGAGTCAAAGTTTTAATTTATGCATGGTCAAAACATCGTATCAAATTAGTAAAGTAAAGTCGTAAAGGCAGTAAAGTCGTCACGCAACATTTTTTTCAAAACGGCTGTTTCCCAAATGTCGCTTTATTTTTTCTTGCACCAAAGGAATACATCAAATAAGTCATACGCTTTGTCTCTGTAGTTTGTAAATGATAGTAAATTCATTTTATGCCTTAGTTTTTTGAATTGTCGTACATTTCATATGTGGAACATGCATTGTTCAGTTGGTCTATAGATGACCGAAAGAAATCTCGGCTACCACTCCAATTACAACGCTCCTCGCTGTCCACGTTTACATATATAGTTCAAGACAAATGGCTTTGAATCGACTTTGCTCAAACTATTAACTACACGGATAACGATGAAAATATGTGATAACCTATTTACAGCGAGTCCGAAACAGGGAATAATTTTGTACGAGTATCAAACGAAATACACAAAGTACGAATCTATTTAATTGATGGCATGATTAATGTTGGAAAAAGCATCTGAGCTGCATTTAAGCTAAGTACAGCACGACCTTCAAAGTATGAAATATCGTCAACTTCATTGTTCATGTATTGCTGTACCACTTCGTCGGCATTTTGTTCAACTTGACGTCCAACAAACACGATACTCAGGATTGTTGTCTGTCATAGACGTACGACGTCGGAAGAAAAATGGAAAATATATGACAAAGAATCTAACATTTATTTCTCAACAGATGGAACATTTCTGTTGGTTTGGTTACCTGAATCAATTGGGAAAGTACGGTAGCGTTCATTCAATCACATTTCAGACCCACTGGAAAGAAAACTCCTTGAGTAGCCCCCCTCCCCTTTGGAAATTTACTTCTTTCAGACACCTCTACCCCTCGGAATTTCCTTGACCCTCTGTGGGAGGGGTATGGATATTTTCTGGAACCACACATTGTATGGGGTGGGGAGGGGGAACGGTAACACACTTTTAAAGAAAAGCAGCGTTTTTTTTCAAACTTCAGTAGTAAAACACATACAATTCATTAATTTAAGTAAGTGTCCCAAGGACTTTTGTCCACGATTGTCTGATTTTGACTTGTAATGGAAAAATGCACAATTAGGAAGTTTTTTAGCCCTACGTGCATTTAGGACCTGTGAATGTGGAGATCTGAGATTAGAAAGGCATTTCTAAGAGCTTTTACATGGCTATTCCATATTTTTCAATGGTTTTGGACCCACTGGGAAAGGTGTTGATCTCAAATAATATAGAACCTTTTGTATGTGATGGTAGTGATAACGGCGTCACTTGACTTGGATAGGTAACAAATTGTTTACATTGTAATGTACAGTTGTGCAGATACTTCAAGTATTTAAATGACAAATTTGGTATATAAGACCATCTTAGTGATCACCTTAACGGTTATTACAGCATGTTTCAGTAGGTACGAAGACACTGAGGCGCTATTACTCTTCAGGTAGTGACGTCAGCATTCACTGGACATCACACAGTACTCAGCGGCGAGGAAAGACAGTGTTAATTCAATTTCCTCAAAGTATCAACAAAGAAAACCAGCAAAAATATTTTTCAACACAAGATTTAATGGTACTTTTTCGAAATTATTTCACAAAAGTCACATCACAGCATGTTGGCAATGAATGTAACAGTACTCACTTGATTCAGTGTGGAAGAGTTGACTTTAAAACAATTCTTAACTATGAAAAGAGAGTATCGTGTTTGCAGAGCTCAAAATTAAGTTTTTCCCAGGGAGAAAGGTCTAGAAAGATCGATTGCCAAACACAGTTCACTTCAACATGTCTTAAATTGTGAGCTTTTGGATATAAGGAGCCAGATTTTGAAGTTTTAAAGTGAGTACTGTTGCTGAGTACTGCTGAGTTATGCAAATAAAAAGTGACCAGCTCATTGTGCATAACATCAAAAAATGTCACACTATATTATTTCGTAAACAAATAAAGGGAAATGACTTCCAATGGCTGGAAACAACTTTCTAATATTTGTTTTGGCACTCTTTGGACGAAATGATATGGTTTGCAATGCCTGTTGACTGCATGTATCACATATTCGTGCCACAGATGACTTCAAGATTTGAAATTTCTGCGTGATTTCCTGGGGCGACAACCTTCTGTTTTCGTAAAAAAAAGCAAGACTTTCGCTCACTGTTCGACAGAAATTCTTGTCATATGCACCAGGATCTATAATGCCTGTTGCTGCCTTCAGCGTTAACCATGCTTATCCTTTCAAATACTGCACGTGCGAGTCTGAGTTAGAATAAATTCCGATTTACACCTCGCATGGGGGAAAAATTGAAAAGGGAAACAAAAAAACGTTAATAAACCCACGAAATAGTCATTGTATCACAATTTATTCACAGAGTTGAGAAAAATCACATTTAGAATGTAAAAAACCACTGAAAAGTGGCATTTTGATTCTCAACTGAAATTCAGACAATCCAGGACAAAAGTCGTGGGACAAATTTGCACTTTTGGCGCTTTTGCGCACATGCCAGATGCAAATACAATTTCACCTGCCTAACCTCGCCCCCCAACCCCCATACAATGTTGAAAACTACTTCCTGCAATTTCTTCTGACTTTCAATATTGTGTGGGGTGGGGAGGGGGAACAGTAATGCATTTTTAAAAGAAAAGCAGCGTTTTTTTTCAAACTTCAGTAGTAAAACACATACAATTCGTTAAATTAAATAAGTGTCCCAAGGACTTTTGTCCTCAATTGTAGCTAAGCTTAGTGCTTGTACAGCTAAGTGCATGACCACTATAAATTTACATTTTTTTTTGCCAACTCAGAGGGGTGTAGGTAAGGGATGTCAGCTACATTTAAACTCCTGTTCTCTTTCCTGCATGTAAGTGCCATGGAAACCAGTGAAGGCAGATATTTTATCACTGCCCAAAGATACACTGTATGTACACACTGGACTGGTTTCAAATGGTTATGGCCTTAGATAAGAGCAGACCAGATCTGTTTTTAGGCACAAGAATACACAAAAGACCAGGTTGATTTGGGAGTGGTCTGTTGGAACATAGCCTTATTTGTGCAGCTGGTTCCAATTACAACAGGGGAACTGGATCTGTCTCTTTTCAGGTCCAAAAATTGGGCCTCCAAAATCTACTTAGTTGGGCAAAAATGGACCCTTATCAAAAATATCCACTGGTTGCCCTCCAACTAAAACTGTGGAATTATAGTGCCGACAGCCTTTAACAGGTTTTAGAAAGGGAATTTTATAAAACAGAACAAAAATTCTGATATGTTTTGTTATTGATTACTCCACTAAAAATTCTCCCCAAGATTTAAGCTGTTGGAGGCTCCCCAAATTTTAAGCCTTTGGATGGTCTTGTGATCAGTGCTGGAAATAACAGTTGGTCATCAGACATTTTCTGACCAAATTTACAAAATTACATTTTGTTTTGACGTCATGACTGAGCACCAAAACGACTTGTCTTTTGTTTGTGAAGATCTTGTTTGTAGACCATGTTTGCTTTTAAACTTTTAAAAATCACAAATCATACAGACCCATAGCTTTTATTAAAATAACCTCTCCAGAATTGCATAAAATATAAAACTGAACATCTCCTTATTACATTATTTTTGATAAGCATACTTATTACATTATGTATGCCTAAAGATTGAGTCATAAGATTATTTGTATGCACAAATTTTTTAATTATTAATGTCAGACTGAATTGGTAATATGTCCAGCCAAAATGGAAATTTGACAAAACACGGGTCCTGCCATGTAATAAAAGTTAATTGTAACTTCCAGCACTGGTTGGGTAGAGATCAACCGACATGTGAAAACCTTAGTCCAACAATCTAGCCAAGCAAATCATGTCTCCATATGGAGTCCCCTTTTCCTCATCCTATGGCAAACATCTTTATGACAAACTGAAACAGTAAAAGTGGCATTTATGTAATCAAGGAGGTATTTTCAAGGATAAGGGGTAACAAAGAGGATGTTGCTGTGTGTTGTTAAAAGGTTGATAAGTTTTTGTTATTAAAAATGATCTCTGTATATTCAACATCAAATAGTTAAGCTACTTTTTGTGGTCCTAAATTTAGATGCCTTGGACAAGATAAGGATATCATTAAAAGATGATGAAACAAAATCTCTGCTGGAGGGATTGAAGGATCTTTCTCTGGAGTGTGACAAAAGTGAAAGTAACAGAAAATTTGCTGCAAGCAAAGATGCCTTGAACTTACTATTCTCCAGCTGCAACCATTGTTACTTAATGAAGAACAAAAACAATCTTTCTACCAGTCTTGATGCGCTGTGCTCATTTTTACATGGCCAGGGAGATCTTGCTGATGCTAAACTGATTGAATTTCTGGCAAGCTGTTTAAAAGAACTTAAAGAAGAAATTTTAGTTGAGAGACTTGTCAGATCCATAAGACTCGCTTGTATCAAGAGTGAGTCCAATCGTCAGACTTTTGTTGCCAATGATGTGTTACCTTTCTTAGTTACTACTTTAAGGGATTTCAGATGGTCAGCATCAATTGTTAAAGAAATGTGCATGACTTTGCGTGTTTTTACATTTGATGACGACATGAGTGTCGCTTTTGGCAAGGCACATGAACATGCCAAGCTGATTGTAGCAGGGAATGCATTTGCTGTGATTCTGGACATCATGGGAACCTGCCAAGATGTTGAAATGGCCAGTGAGCTGTGTGTAACCTTGAGCCGTTTAGCAGTAAGAAATGAGTATTGCAAGGATATAGTTGATCTTGGTGGATTGAAAATGGTGCTGAAACTATTGCAGGACCACACTACCAATCAGGTAAGTTGACAATCGAGTGAAACTATCCCAGAGTACTATTGGCATTTGTCTTGGTCTCCGTAGTCTGGGTGGAGGTGCGTTGGCCTCACAATTAGTGTGATTGTTCCCAGATCAAGCGGTCTGGGTTTGAGCCCTGGCCAGGGACACTGTTGTGTTCTTAGGCAAGACATTTAGCTCTCACAGTTCCTCTCTCCACCCAGGTATATAAATGGGTACCGGCAAATTCAATGCTGGGGGTAACCCGGCGATGGACTAGCACCTTGTCCAGGGGTTAGTAGAAATATTCCCAGCTGCTTCATGCTATGGAAACCTGGATAAGCTCCGGCCTGAGGGGCCACTTGGCTTGTATGCAGACTTTACTTTTTTTACCATAGTCTGAGGCTGTCAAGTATGAAAGCTGGGACACTAGTCCCTCACAGGTTACTCCAACATTTTATCATTTCGTGCTAACAGTTCTTTCTTACCCATTTATACCTCTGGGTCTGGCCTAAGGACACGAATTATTCAGTGATCCCAACTTATGCATAAATTTGGATAGCCTGCGAGCAGGCTGACCTTTGAATCACGTGCATGAGTGGCGAAGAGCAAAGCGAATCTGGCAGGAAGGAGTCTGGTGAAGAGGCACCAAGAAAGTGGGCCTGCCCTGATCTCTGTAATTTTTTCATTTCTGCTTCGTCTGAGCGAAGTGAAATACCATTGGTTGAAAAGCGGGAAAGGCGAGAAAACTGTCAATCTATTATGTTTGATGAAAAGTGATTAAACCCCATGTAGTCGTTAATTTACCGCACAATAAAAAACAAGTCGTCCACATTTGTAGTCAGAGGAAGAGTTGAGTGCACATTTTACTGATGTTTTAACAAAGTTCCAGTCTATTTCTGGTTAAATTCTAATTCTAATTTCAAACTAAAGAGGGAGCAGGAAAAAGCACTTGAAAGTATGTTATTACAAATGCATGTGATTGCAAGCAGGCAATGAAACGACACAAAGGCGTTTGCCTGTTTAGCGGCATTGTCAAAGACCAGATTGCCCAAGCAAGATCACTTGGAATCAAGTGTGTGTCCTTAGTAGACAAAAACTTTGACAGTTTTTCTTCGGCAGAACTTTATCAACAACGGATGTCGCGCCTTCATGTTGTTATGAAAAAGATTTTCAATTTTCCCGAGAAGTCTGAGCTGCCAAAGTTCATATTTCCGGTGAAAATTAATTGACTTATTCTTTTCTGCGGTTTCCGGGGTGGAAATAAAAGATTTGCAGAGATCAGAGCAGGCTCACTTTCTTGTCTTGCTGCTTTGCTGCTGGATTTCGCGCTCTCGGCTACGCCGCGTGCTTGTGTACCAATGTGAGCCTGCTTGTAGGCTAAAATTTGGAGGACCAGTGCTCTTAAACTAACCATTACCAGTAGGCCACCAACAGGCCCCGGGTGGTGGTGTACTCCCTTTTATGGGTTATATAGGTATGTGCAGAGTCAAAGGGTATGGTTTTCAAGACGTTTTGGTTTTAAATTAGGGTATGGTTTGTGCACTGTGATCTTAAATTACATGTAGGTATGCTTTTAGTAGAAGCTTCTCAAATTGTGTTTGCACCCCTGCAGGATAACAGGTCAGGTTTAGAGTTGTACACATACATGTATTTGTAATCATTTGCAGTTGCAAATTTATTTCAGTAATTGCCCCAAAAAATGTAAAATAGCAGAAGTTGTATCTTAAGTTTTACTGAGCTATCCAGCGAAAGTGCAATTTTCCACCTACAATCCAGGCCTTTGAACAAAATTCCGTGAAACATCCTTCTTTCCCATCCAGTTTGTGGATGAACTTAAAGGATGTATGCAGTACCAGACAAATGATGCCTTCTGTTTGAAATTTTAGCAGGGCAAATTCCTCCAGAACACAGATTGATCAGTTAAAACTCTTTGAGCATTCTTGTAGAGCGTTTTCACTCACGTGGCCAGTAGACGTGTAAACATATTGGAACAAAAGAAGGTGTTTACATAAGAAAAGAGTTCACTTACCACAGATTGGTTGTGGAAACCAGCATGGCTATCATTTTATTGTTGTGGCTGTTGTGACATCATGTGAAACTCTCTATTTAAATGAAAATACTGCTGGCTTGACTATTAAAGAAAACCTGTATTTCTAAAACTTTCAGAACATTGCCAAGCAGGTGTGCACTCTCCTGAGAGCTATAGCTGGAAATGATGATGTCAAGACTTCTATTGTTGATGCTGGGGGCCTGGGGCTTATTGTCCTTGCCATGACAACCCATGCCAAACAGCCAATGGTGGCAGAGCAAGGCTGTGCAGCCCTGGGATCCATTGCGTTAAGGAACCCGGCAAACTGCACGGCAATTGTTGGTGCTGGGGGAGTAGAGGCCATTGTTAAAGCTATGCAAATTCATGCCCAGTCAGCTGGGGTTCAGGTAGTGAGATATAAGATGCATGTAAAGAAAACATTTTATCTTTTCTAGTGGCCTGTGAAAATTTTTTCTTCCAGTGAATCATAAGTAAATCATCAAAATGCTTTGTGTAATATGTCAAACATGAAAGACCATGTTTGACCACATTTACAACCTGTAGCAGAGTACTTTTGGTGAATTTTTGAGGTGTTTAGAAATGTGATCAAACACAGTCTTTCATGTTTGATATGCATTTTAAATCGAAACTCGAACTAAGAAGAAAATGGAGAAGTACATGTAAAATATATTCTAATTAAGATCAAATATCCAAACACTGTCACGGTCATGATTTTTTCTATATAAACTGGGTGAATTATACTGTAGTTGTAGTCAGGCATAGTAATAAAATCTTAAAAGTTGTTGTCACTGACTTAAAACTCTTAAAATAGACGTTTCGGCTAAAATACTATAACCTTCTTCAGTGATGAAATGAATGTTAAAGGCGTCTAAATGTAGATGAGATGTTTATAAAAATGTGAGGAACTCGCTAGGGATTGGAATGGAATGCCACGCTTCCAAGAACAATCTACGCGACCACAAGGGACAGCGGTCTATGACCTCGACATTATTAAAATCAAATTCGTGGTTGTTTTTCATACAGTGTTGCGCCAAAAGAGAGTTCTTGTCACATGTGAGAACGGCTCTTTTATGTTCTTTTGTTCTGGATCTCAGTGCTCTGGATGTTTGACCGATGTAAAGTTTTTCACAGTTTTTACAATTGATTTTATACACGACATCAGTTGACAGGTCTTGATCGAATTTGTCCTTCGGTTTCTTCAGGATCGAACCAACCGTCTTGACGGGTTTATGAGCAACATTTACGTCGAATTGTCCCAAAGTTCTGGCAATTTTTTCAGAGATTCCTTGAAAATATGGCAAAGTAACAAAGCCTCTGTGGCTTTGTGGCTGATTATTTTGGGGTTGATTTAATGCTTTAGGTGGTTTGGTTCTTTGGCAGCTTTTTAAGAATTGATCCGTGTAACCATTGGTTTTGAGTGCATCCACCACGTGTTGTTCTTCGGACTTTTTGTCTTCGTCAGTCGACGGAATATTCTTTGCTCTGTCAAGAAGGGTTCTGGCCACTGAGCGTTTGTTTACCAAAGGGTGGTGAGAGTTGAAATGCAGACTTTGCACCCCCCCCCCCCCCCCCCACGCTAAGTGGTGGTTCAGATATGCCGACGATAGCGATGTTTGTCTCGCCCGTGAGCATCTCACTGAATTTCACTCCCATCTTAACTCGATCAACCAGCACATCAAATTCACAGTCGAAGAAGAGAGTGATAGATCCATCGCATTCCTCGACACGAAGACAACTAGAAGTACTGATGGATCAATTAAAACCAGTGTTTACAGAAAAGCAACCCATACCGACAAGTATCTCCATTTCAACTCTCACCACTCTTTGGTACACAAACGCTTAGTGGCCAGAACTCTTCTTGACAGAGCAAAGAATATTCCGTCGACTGACGAAGACAAAAAGTCCGAAGTACAACACGTGGTGGATGCACTCAAAACCAATGGTTACACGGACCAATTCTGAAAAAGCTGCCAAAGAACCAAACCACCTAAAGCATTAAATCAGCCACAAAGCCACAGAGGCTTTGTTACTTTGCCATATTTTCAAGGAATCTCTGAAAAAATTGCGGGAACTTTGGGACAATTCGACGTAAATGTTGCTCATAAACCCGTCAAGACGGTTGGTTCGATCCTGAAGAAACCGAAGGACAAATTCGATCAAGACCTGTCAACTGGTGTCGTGTATAAAATCAATTGTAAAAACTGTGAAAAACTTTACATCGGTCAAACATTCAGAGCACTGAGATCCAGAACAAAAGAACATAAAAGAGCCGTCCTCACATGTGACAAAAATTCTCTTTTGGCGCAACACTGTATGAAAAACAACCACGAATTTGATTTTAATAATGTCGAGGTCATAGACCGCTGTCCCTTGTGGTCGCGTAGATTGTTCTTGGAAGCGTGGCATTCCATTCGCGAACCGAACTCAATTAATGACCACGCGCATATTCCAGACATTTACAAAATGCTAAATTAATCCCTAGCGAGTTCCTCACATTCTTATAAACATCTCATTTACATTTAGACGCCGTTAACATTCATTTCATCACTGAAGAAGGTTATAGTATTTTAGCCGAAACGTCTATTTTAAGATTTTTAAGTCAGTGACAACAACTTTTAAGATTTTATGGGTGAATTATATTTAAAATGAGTCAGAGAAAAGTGGTTCATACATTACCTGAAATAAGACATATATGGATTCCGGAGTTATAAATGATTAAATTAGTGGTTGTGCTTTTCAGAATTAACCGAGACACTGTGAGAGTTTTGCAACAACTTGTTTTGACTTTCTTAATTATTGGATGGCTATGATTAAGGCATGTTTTGCATTTTTTACTCAATCTCTCTAGAAACAAGCCTGTCTGGCCCTGCGCAATCTAGTCGCCCGTAACCCTGAACACTGTGAAATCATATTGGAAGCAGGAGCTGAGAGCTTGATCAGGAAAGCGCATGGAAAGATGAATGATTGTGAAGATTTAGCCAAGGCGGCCCTGAGAGATCTTGGGTGTGAGGTGGAACTGAAGGAACTCTGGACTGGAACCGGACAAGGCAAAGTCCACCATTAGTTGTATCAACTTGTAACCCAGGTGAAACGAGTGTAAAGGGCTTGTATTGTTTGATGTAGGGACTGTTATGTCGTCTGCGCTGAATACTATGTGGGCCCAGGAACTTGTGGTTATCGGTCACAACTGCAAGGTTAAGATCTGCGGAGAATTCTTGAACCTTTTCAAGAAAAAAGTACCGTTACTTCATTATGTTGGACGCTGGGCATCTGATATCAATGTGAAACTTCATTGAATCTTCCTTTTGTACGCGCCCCAACTTGAATCTCGACGAGTACAAAAATACGAACATGGCGAGCGCCGGTTCGTGAACCTCACATGCAACCTTTAAACAGAAGATAAAACTGAGTCAAATACTTTACAAACTTGTCACATCATCATAATCTATTTATTGAAGAAAAAGTGTCGCTATGCTTGGAAACCGGAAATGATGAAGTGTGTCAGGAAAATGTACCCACAAATACTTGTCTGCACAATGAACCTCTGTAGATGAGATTATTAACGTTGTGTAGAATTATCATCTTGGAAAAAGTGAAACAGTCCTGCAGTCTTGTGTGTTACATGACATACATATAGCGGCGTATATTCTGGCTGTAGTCAGTGTTCCTTATTAGGTGCCGTAGTCCTGGGGAGGGGGGGGGGGGCTCCCTTATGACAAGGACGGGGGTGCTCGCTGGAAATTTTGAAAGCAAGAACAAAAAAAAAACGAGAGGTATCAAGATCCTGTTTTGTGGGCGTGACTTAAAATGGTTTTCACCCCTAAGAGAATTCCTATAAAGATACCAATTTTAAAACAACACGTTCTCTCCTGTCATATTTTTTTCGGGTCAATACCCCAAATGGTGCTGCAACAGCTTCCGCTGTGGGCCTCTTACGGCATAATATCGTAAGAGGTACCCGAAGCGTGTTTTTAACCCCTGAAAGATACGATGAGCACCCCCATCCTTTTAAACTGGGAGTTCCTCACCCCCATCCCCCCGCGGGCCGAAATCCAGACATCAAACTGTTTCTTGTTATGTCTACTACATGACTGATATTAGTGTGACTGGGTGTTCGAGTGAATTGTGATAAGAAGTTGCATCAAAATGTATGCGATGAAGCGTTTGTTTTTATTTACTACTCGCTATTTATTGTCATAAAGGATTGCTCATGAATCAAAGGTTGCTTTTCCTGTGCTGTTTGTCCGACTGTCCGAACTCTGCCGAAAATAAAACGTGAGGTACTCCGATTGCGTCCATTTTCCATCGTTGGGTTCCGGAAGTTTGAGTTCTTTGGAATTCGTTTATCGCTAAAACTTCTGTTAGCCAAATTGTGCAGTAAACCAATCTAGTCTCGAAATAGATGATTGCAGCAAGCGGTAAGGGCGGGAAATCGCGTAAGTTCAATATTGCTAAAACCTGCGAACCAATCAAGTCAGCGTCAAAAGCTGCGAACCAATCAGAATTATCCTGTAACCAGTGGTAAGCGCGGGAAAACGTCGAGTAATCCAAATAGTACAGTGCACCAATCAGGACAAAAAGCCAATTGAAAATCATTTACCGATCAGCGCGTAAGAACTTGTATCAGACATCTTAGAATCATGGCGGGTAATGTCGCACACGCTTTTAACTCGTTCCAGATCTTCCCTCCACATAGAAATTTATTCCATCCGATTGTAGATCGAAACACGGTAACTGAAAATAGCAAAATTACAAACACAGGAATGAACATAAAATAACTAACAACGACCGAACATGAAGAACGCAGAAAAGCGGCAAAGCGAAATAAACGAAGAAACTTACAAGACGAATGTGACGAACCAAAGACGAACCGAAAAGCTGTAACAAATCCAAAGACGCTCACAGAACCCAATGACGCTACTAACTAAAATAAATTACACGCGAACCGAACTTATGGAATATGCAAATGAACATAACATATACAAAAGGACACAATTAATTACGCGAAACTAACACCAAACGCGAAGCTAAAAGCACGAACAAATCTCACAAATTCTGGCGCCTTCAGCGGGTTTATGTTTCGCTACTTGTTAGTTTGAGAAGACTCCACATTTGGTCTTGTTGGTTAAGACGAAGTTTTAGAGGTCAGTACATTGCAACCCAGGTTTCATGAACTTGGTTGGTTCCGAACAATTTATTTATAACAAATCTAATTTCAGTGCTATATACTGGATACCAATGACCGGTTAGCAGTGTTGCAACTTCAGTGTATAACACTTTAACGTATACCGGTTTTACTGTGATAAAGCTCGGTACCCGGGAAACACTCTGACAAACAATTATTAAGAACTACAAGAAGTGTGTTTAAGGCTCTTTAATTGTTTTACCATAACTCAATATATAATCTTTTCTTTCGGACCTTTCGTAGAATACGTTACATTTTTAGAATTCAAAATGTTTTTTGTTTAATACCCCATGTGGGTCATATTCCTTTTTGAGGTCTTTCAGCCGTTGCAAATTGCTCTTGCCGAAGTAATTTTCCAGGCGTTCCTGACTGGTTGCTTCTCCGCAGTCGGCATAATTCTGGTATGAGCCGAGTGAGTGAGCCAGCAGTGACTGACCAGCTCTTTCTGCCCACTGTCTGCATGCATGCGCATTACCATTAGTCTCGTCTTGGGGTTTCCACATGGCCTGCACACTGTACAGAAAAAGAGCGTCTCTGTGTACGTAAGCGCAGGAATCACATGACTTTCGGTTGATTGCTCCTCCCAGCTGCTCTAGACCAATAGTGTGAGGAGTAGAACCAACTGGGGCCGATTCTAGCTGGTTCATTATGATTTGAATGACCTGGAATAGCCAAGAGAGACATATAGTGTTTACCTAAAGTGTATTAACAGTTCTATCAGATTTTGGTTGGATTTGACATTACGCATAGCGAAAACAAGGACAAAACTCATTCTGGTCTGCAGTTCAAAGGAGCTCAGTCACTGCATTTCGCGTTATTTCGTCCTCGTACAAAACTATCTTTAAACTCAAGGAAATCTGAAAACGCAGTAGTTTACTAGGATAGAAAATCACCAAAGAGTTAATAACAAACCATAAAGAAACAAGGATGGAGAAGATTAACACGGATTGCAAACGACGAACTTGAAAAATTTAGGCTAAACCTTTCGAGATGCGCAAACTTTGACGTGACGTAGCGCCTGTAAGTCCTTGGAAGGAAGGCCAAGGATGTGGTACGTACGTCATATTAGCGGAGCCGGCATGTAGTCTTGTATAAGCCCAACAGGACGCTGGTCAGTTCACAGGATACTCGAACCTTAAGTCTCCGTTGCTTTTTCTACATCTTGTTCTAAAGAATTTAAGGAAACGCCTTATCTCCCAAGTGTCTAACAACATATACATGTCCTCAGGACAGGTAGAATGTGTTACCTCGGGAGTTAATATTCCAAGAAAAGCAGACTTCCACATCTTGCGCGTCTTTTCAGATTCAGCGCCAAATCTCTGCTGATATTTCTGGTAAGAGGTGGTCTGTTCTTGCCAAGAGCCGTCACTAGTTGAGGAATTCTCCATTGGGGGACCAAACGTCTCTGTAAGACGACGAAGAAAAGGAAGGAGGGTTCTCTCGGCGTCACAAGGGGGTCCATCATAGAAGTAGTCGACTGCAACCCCGGGGAATTGCGTAACGAGGTAAATATTGAAGGTTATTTCATCTTCGGCTTCTCTGCACAACTCGTTCATGAAATGCAAGAATTCCCTAAGCTTTTCTGCGGGCATCGGAAGATAGCAAAAGCGACCTGTTAATTGGAACACAAAACAGCATTTAAACCTGTAATTCACTATCATTCAACTTTATGCATCATGGTGTTTGTCCTCCAAGCTCCAAGAACACTTCATGAGCACTCGCTCCAAGCTAACCTAAGATTAGGCAGTCTCCTTTCTTGTCGCACGAAAGCTGCAAGTGAGTGTTTTGTGCAGTTTTAAGACAAGATGAGAACGCAGGCATGTGCTCCTGCTTTAGTTAACGGTCTTTTCCTTGCGAAGAAAGAGAGGATAGCCTGGGAACGGCATTAGCATCAACGTTTCAACTAGGAAATTGAATATAGATCTCTCTCGTTTGCTGGGTAGGAAAAATTATCATTCTTTTTTTTTTGCTGATAGATTCTTATTGCAAATCTTATCTTGTCCTGCTCTATATCTCGATTTTTTGCACAAGCGCTGGGAGACACCGCACTCAAAGTGAACAAAAGACTTTACTAAACAACAAAAATCGTTCACCTCCAACATATTCCTCTTGTAACTTGTGCAATTTGACTTGTACCTTTGTAACCACGCCGTATCCCACCTGCCCAGCTCCTCTCAGTGCCCAGAAAAGCTCCATGTGCTCATGCGGTGATGCCACAATCCGCTGACCCGCTGGTGCGACAACTTCCATTTGAAGACAGTTGTCGACTGCCAGCCCTTGTGTTCTGCTAAGAAACCCGAACCCCCCGCCCAACATGAAACCGATGACACCCACATCTGTGCAGGAACCGTTCACTGCAGCGAGTCCCCGGGGACAGGTGACGTCATCAAGGTCCTTCACGGTCACGCCAGCCTCGACCCAGGCTGTTGCAGCCTCACTGTCTACGTCTATGTTTTTCATTGCCGACATATCAAGGACAAGACCGTCGCGAATTATAGCCAGACCTGAACATTAGAGAAGTCTGCGTTATTAAGTCACATAGTTTTTTTCTGACCCACCTGTGTGGGTTGTAGACTGACTTCAATATGTACAGCTATCAATTTAACTTATCGTTTAGGACACGGAGAATGTCTGATTTATGGCAAATGGTAGAGAAAACCGATGGAAGTTCCTAGTAGACAAAACAGACTAGCTTATCTCGGCTTTGCTCACAAGAGATTTGGTCACGAGATTGGAAACGGCCAGAAACCGCGGGAAATATCCTATAGGCTAAATCGCGTTGGCACTCGATTGGCTAAAAGAATACAGCGTCAACCTGATTGGTTAGAGTTCCCCGCACACGTTGTGCTCGGCGGGAAAATGCGAACGCCACTGCGCAGATTACCTTTAGGGTCGTGTCCTCCACCAAGGACTGATACTTGAAGATGATTAGCTGAGGCGTACTGCAGCACGTGACATACTTCATCTGAAGTCCTGGGGTTGATGAATGCCTTAGGTTTGTTAGAAGGACTTTCATTGAACAGTCTTCTCATGGATTTTTCATACCCTTCCTGTCCCTCTACAAAAGCTATCAGGTTCAATTTTTCGCACAGGACTTTAATGACTCGATCACTACTGCTTTCTTCAGGGCTGCTCATGCTTCAAGTGAAAATGTTCTGCAAAAGAAAACGTGAGCGAGAAATCTTTTAAAGGCCAGTATTGTCATGCGCAGCATAAGAAAGTGGGACGGCATGGACCTTGGCTCTGCCTTATTAATACGCCAACGTTGATGACCCTTAACGGGGTTTCGCTGTAACTAACTGACAGATTTTGAAGGGTTTTTCCCCGGGGCTTTCCTTGGGTTTACCCCTTCCACTTTGCAGTTCATGCAAAAATTCTCTGTGAGATTCCTATTTTATAGACTGTTAAGCTGCCACGGCTAACTGCTCAGACGCTTTCTCACATTAAATGTTCTTTTACAATGTATAACAACTTCTTACCTCGACTAGCGCAAAAACCAAACGATGAACTTATCAATAGGTGTGCATTGGTTCTAAATCGTTCTGGCTCTTTTTTCCATGAAATGTCAATATTTATAACCCTTAGGGCTTTTATTTCCGAGATGATATCAATACCGACTTTTCAAAGAAAGCACGTTTTCATTCACACGTTTGTCATGTGAATCACAACGACTGTAGGACCTCGATTCATCGTGGCGTAGGATTTCATTTTCCGAGAAATATGTTGCTTCCTTTTTTTTCCTAAACCGGAAAGAACCTGTTTAAATGTTTTGTTTTTATGAACAATTCTCAGAAATTCAAGACATTTCCCCTGTGACAGTGCAATCAGTATCCCGAGATACGAAAGTATATGTGTATATTTGCATTTGTTACAAGGATATTTTCATCTTTGAAAATTAACTCCTTTGTTTAAATGACGTTATTTCTTTATCTGAGTTTCATCTTCAAGAAACCAACTAATTAATAATCAGGTCGATATTGTTCACTTCAGATAATGAAAGATACTATTATTTTCTATTTACATGAAGTGAGAAATTTTCCTTTCAAATTAGGTAAACGTTTTAATTTCCTCGGATCAGTTGTGTGCGGAAGCGAAACCCCTGACTCGTTTCAGTCGGTACATGTCACTCAGGTCAGTTTCCAAGAAATTCTACACGCAAAACATTCAGTTTCACTATTAGTTAGCGTGACACTGATTTCACAGCTTTTTACTTGACTTGTTGGCGGCGTGTACCTTACATCTGCGATGGCTAACACGATTCTATGCATTGGCAGTGCGGAAGATCCGCACATACAAGAGGTCGATAAACATGTGAAAGCAATGGACAGCAAGGCAAGAGTTGTGTTGTTCAACCCTTTATGTGGAAGCCATTTCATAGAAATCACTACTGGAAATCACCGTTCTGATGAGTTATGTTCTAGCTGCACTGTGGTTGTTGATGGCGAACGAATCGCCGCTGATTCGATCAGATCGGTCTGGTATCGCTGGAAGCCGGCCGTACTTTCGGCGGATGAAGATCTCCAAGGTCTAATCGCCAAAGACTTCGCCTTGAAGGAGTGGAAGTCAGTGATTCGTTCACTTGCGTCATTTCTTCCTGACGCCAGATGGCTGAACCCGCTGGCGACCTCGGAGCTCTTGAACTGCAAGCCACATCAGCTGAGACTCGCGCAGCAAGTTGGTCTGACTGTGCCACAGACCACCATCACGAACAACCCAATAGCCGTTGGAAAGCTTTTCGAGCAAGTGGCTCACGGACGAGTGATATTCAAAAGCCTGACGCCTCTTTTCGTACCGCCCAACAAGCTGCTCTACACCACAGAGATAACAAAAGAATTTCCATCCGTATCCCGAGCAAGCGTCACTCGGTGTCCAGCCATTTATCAGGAGCTGGTGGAAAGAAAGTCTGATTTACGAATCACCGTGGTTGGTCGAGCGGTGTTTGTCGCCCGCATTGCTTCGCAGATGCTTGATGAGAAAAAAGATCGCTTGGATTGGAGACGATGCCAGGACAAGGATGAACTTTACAGTGTAGCACAGGTACAATTTTTAATCGATTTTGGGGTATTTTCTCCCGGCGTATTTCAAACTTGGCCCTTATAAATTGACTCGTGCAGTGTTTTAATAAATGAAGCCCAGTGTCAAGGAAGGGTTCTTGTTCATTAGTTTTGAAAGCCATATATCTTGCCATTCAATTCTACCTAAACCTTATTAACAAACAAGTGATTGAGGGGTTAATTAATCCTATCTTAGAGAAGCGGTGTTTGTTTGGTACAGAAAAAACGATGTCTGTTTCTATAACTTAGCTATTTCATAGTAACTTTCTGGTGCTTCTTCATCAGGAACTTTTCGAATGCGATTTTTTCCTAAACAGGTAACTGAGTCATTTAAAGAGCGTTTGCTAGAGTTCCACGAGAAAGCAGGTTTGGTTTTTGGCGCTTACGACTTCTTAGAGCGCGGAGATGACATCATATTCCTGGAATGTAATCCGGGAGGAGCCTGGCTCTGGTTAGAACACAGTCTTGGTCTTAACGTCTCCGAGCACGTCGCGCGATACCTTCTGGGACGAGATGAAGCAGACTCTTCCAGAGTTTAAAACTGGATTTCTTTGTTTCAGTTGTAATAAACAAAGAGTGTTTAAACGTTTGAGTATTGACAACATTGTCACGACCTTAACTGAGTTAGAATTCTAAGCCGAAGTTCAGCATTCGGATTTACGTTTTAACAATTTAATTTTATTGACTATGACATCGTCTACATCACATCGAATCACGGGTAAATCTTAAGTCTCAGCGTGTCCAGCTATGGTGATGCTGGCAAACATGTCGCTGTTAGGCTGGTCCAGCTACCAGTCGTAGTCACCATAGGAAAACACGTCCATCCCAGAATTTTAAGTGCACAGGACAGCGGAACTGCAAATGAACAATGCGTTGAAAATGGATTAAATCCAAATAGACCTGTCAGTTCTCATACACAGCTATATAGAACTAAATCGAAATTACCTTCATAACAACTTAACCTAGCCTGGAAAAGGAACTGGCTGAGAGCGATGTAGCCGAGGGGATAGTGGGGTGGGGGTTGGTCTCCCCTCCCCTCTCTCCTCTCTCTCTTCCTGTGTCTCCCCCCTCCTCTCTGTTCTATCCTCGTTCTTCCCGATTTCTCTTCGTCCGATCCTCGATCAAAGAGCCTGTTCACAGACTAAACTAAACCTAACTCGCTATAAGCCAAATGGCTTCGTCGTGAAAAACGTAACTTTTGACCCATTCACTCGCACCAGCGCGAAATGAACTTTTCAGTTACAAAACAGCTATCAGGAAATTATCTGTAAAGGCGAAAGCTTAGCTGCTTGAGGAGGTATCTTCTTTGCCGAGCTGCTGTGCGATAAATCTTCTAGTAAGGATCGATTTAGAAGAACATTTTTAATAAAAATTAACGATAAAAACGCTACATCACGTTGCAACGACCTTTGCAGTGTCATCATTGTCGAATGCAGAAGAAATTAAAACAAGTGACATATATCATGTATAATAATATGTAGAGATACAGAGTTAGGAGTGTGAACAAAATGATCTTCTAGAAAGAGAATCTGTTTGCTATGGCATCTTTTGAAAAACCAAAACTGAACCGAAAGGAAGAGATTTCAAACAAAAACGTTCCCAAAAGATCAGATTTGATAAGTTTATCAGTGAATATCAAACTCACACCGGTTGTAAACACTATAGTTTCAATTCACTCAATAGGCCACGTTTGATATATTAAAGGTCTGTTAATATTCTAACATGGCTCTTAGACTTTCAGGACAAACTTTCATATTTGGTGGTGTTTTCTTTGTATCCAAGTATCTTTTGGGAATTTGTATTTTTGTCCTAAAAGCCTTGATGCCATGTTAAAATGTAGATTTACCTAACGTTAACTTGCCCCCCTCCCCGGTGAGGGGGGTACTCCCACATATTGGCTGTATATGTATGTGCCGCATGATAGGGTATGGTTTTTGAGGTTTCCGATCTTTAAGTAGGGTATCTTTTTTGCCCCTGTTTGCATTGTGTTCCCGGTGTTTTCCTTAGACGGGGCACCTAAATTGTATCAGCTTAAATTCCAGTGCGCAAATGCCCAGCTGAACGATAAACCAATTCTCTGCTTGATGGTTAATTACAGAATTTACGGGAGTACCTCCCCTTCCCCCCTCGGGAACGTGGCCTTAACGTGATCAGGTCTGGGAAAGCATAACTTAATTCTCATCTTCATTTCACTAGTTTGGTTTGGTCGGGCTGGAAGTATTTTTAAGAGGTTTTCCAGTACCTGAAGATTTTTTCCTCGGGCATTCGTGTTTCTCAGCAGCAGCCTTGATAGCTTCCATCTACAAAACAAGTCGCGCTCATTTTAAGAAATACATTCTTTTTTATCACTCTTTTCTGAATAAGAATATATTTTATAAGATTATCGAGGTTGAAATTTGCGAAGTTCTAAGAATATTTTTAGAAAAATCCCGAAGCTAAGATTTTGAAAAGAATATAATTTTGAGTTGAAAATGTGTAAAGACAGTACAAGTATCGGTTTTTAACTAAACCGTATAAAATTCTTCCTTTCTCTAAATGGCAAGACTAGCCAAAAAACAACAGAAACAGCACTAGCCGTAAATTCGAAGCTAATAACACTTGCGCAAGAATCGAAGTAGTATGTGTGATATAAGGCTTCATTGCATGCAGGCTGGCTCCATGTAAAATTACTTCAACACCGTCTAAACACCAAACATTGGTAACTGATGCTTCAATACATTCTAAAACGAAAATGTCATACACTATAATCGAAGAATATGCACAAGAACATTTTCAGCCTAAAATCGGTAGAAGCTTGGGCTGAAAAAAAATATATATAAAAGAGTGTATATCAAAAATGTGGTATTAACCCAGTGTTTTACTCATATAATGATAGAAATCATACAAAGTAAGAGATAGAATTCACTCACCTCGCTATTACTCCATTTTTCCTTCGGAGACAGAGTAGTGTAAGTAGTTCTTATCCACCGTTGTTACTCGTCAGATTAACACACCCAAGCGCCTGTAGGTCTAAATCATTAGGTCGTGCGAATCTGATTGGTCAATTTTTACCACGTGCCAGGAACTTACAGTAGACATCCAGGTGGCGTCGTCTGGTAGACATTTTGACTTTTCATGTTTCTATGGCTGCAATTTGTTTCTATGCCACGACGCGTTATCGCTACCGATTTTGTGCTCGACCACTCAAAAGCCAGAATCAAACCAAGTTCGCTCCAAGCTGAATGCTAATGGTTATGGTTTTTCGCGCTCGCCAATTCGCTTCGTTCGTCGAATTTTTTGGCCTCCACCGGGACCCTGTTCACAGGCTATAGTGGAACAACGAAATATTCGGACATTCTTGGAAATACGTGTCACAAAAGCGTAAAAGAGAACAATACGCCTGCGCGTTACAGCATTAACAAATTCCCATGTCTGCAATGGTTCTTCGCTGCAACGCATTTTCGCTCCTTTTAGCACAACCACGCGGTTGTTACAGGATCGAACAACTTTCCAAGCTGAACGTTAAGGGAACAAGAAGGCCTCAGACATTCTTGGAAAAACTTGTCACAACAGCATACGAGAAAACCAGATTAAACTACACCTTCAAAATCGTGAACTGAAAAAATCTTTCTAATTTTGCCGGCTTTTCGTTGGTTCAATGTGATAAAGGAAGCGAAATAGGCTATTAAGAGCCAATGATAAAAAGATATGTGTGTTGCAGCTAATATTATCAGAATCTCTTGAGAATCTAAATTTCTAAGAATTACCTTGTTATTCCGGGTTATTTGTGTTTTTCGATTACGATGAGATATTAAGAATCAGCGTGGTACTGGAGTTGTCAACTAAACGGACTGCTTTTTGTTAGTAAGTAGATCTGATTTGTAATGTGTCTTCTTTAGGTTGTTATATTCTAAGGTCTGACTCAAGTAATTGCAAACACTCTTGGACACTCCTCCTTCTTGTGCCACTCCTTCCTTGCGTGACGGCCCGCATTCATAAAAAGTCGTAACTCAATATTTGTTTCCAACTAAGAAAAAAAATGGAAATTTTGATTAAATTAATTATTTAAACATAATTCAACTCGTGACCTTTGATTGAAGCACCAGATAGCGAGAGGGCAGTTTTCAGTTTTGATCTAGAAACGACGCAATTCATTAATTTGCATTATCGAAATCAGTATTTTTATGACTGATTTTGTTTTAAATTTGTTTTAAAGTCTTCTTTGCGTTTGTTAAGGCAAGGCTTTAAGACGAAATCCGATAGGAAATCGAGGAATGTCACTTTTAGTGGACAAAACCCTTGTACCAGAATAATAATATTAAGTATATTACAGTTGCATTTTCTAAAAGCAAAAGATACAGATGTTTGCCTGAAATAACGCCAAAGACAAGTTGAGGAAATAAGTTTTTCAAAGTCATTAATAATTCATCAACTTTAAACAAAGGAAATCCTGACCGTGACGTTGTTTGGATATCTGATCTTAATTAGCATAGATTTTTACGATTTTATTTTTCCGTTTTCTTCTTTGTTTTAGTTTCGATTGAGAAGATATATCAAACACTCACGACAGTGTTTTACCACATTTCCAAACACCTCGAACTCTCGAACTCTCTTCTCCGGTGTTTCGTGTTTGATATATTATTTCAAAGTTCAGAAAAATTGTACATTCTCAGGTAAAATTTCATCATCAGTTTCTTTCAAGTGTTTCATATGAACTTCAACATTAGTTTTCGACATTTGCTGTTGTTAGAAATGATTTTTGAGAAGATATTTAAAATAGTCGCATAGAAGTTTGCAATACAATGTAAATAATGTTGGTACAAAGTTTTTGTCCACTTGTTACTCGAAACTCTGGTAGATTCCCTCTTAATAGTTGCCTGAAATAACACCAAAAACAATTTCCCAGGGGAACTTGAGAAAATTAATTTCAAAGTTCAGAGAAATTGTGCAAACACAGGAAAAATTTCATCATCACTTTCACTTCACCAGTACTTTCAAGTGTTTCATATAATATATCAAACACAAAAGACCGTGTTTGACCACATTCCTAACATCGAACAGAGAGTTGAAAATACGACGCGCAGAGAAATAAAATCGTAAAAATCTGTGCTAATTAAGATCAGATATCCAAACACCGTCACGGTCATGATTTCCTTTGTTTAAACTTGATGAATTATTAATGAGTTTGAGAAATATATTTCAAACTTTTTTTTTTCGACATTTGGTGTTGTTAAAAATGATTTATTTGAGAAGATATGTAAAACAGTCGCACAGAAGTTTGCAATACAATGTAAATAATCTCGGTACAAAGTTTTTGTTCACTTGTTACTCGATTTTCTGGTGGATTCCCTCTTAATACTTGAAACGGAGTATTGTATTGAGTTTTTAATAAATATAGACCTCTTATAGTATTGCATGAAGCTTTCTAAATAATAATTCATCAAGTTAATACAAAGAAAATCACAACCGTGAAGGAGGTTTGGATACCCAGTTTTAATTAGCATAGATTTTGACGATTTTACTTCTCCGTTTACTCCTTAGTTTTTGTTTCGATTGAGAAGGCATATCAAACACTCGAGACAGTGTTTCATCAGCCATCTAAACACCTCAAATTTCGTCAAAAATACTCCGCTGCGCGCCGTATTTTCAACTCCCTTCTCGGTGTTTGGATATCCCGATGGAACACTGTCTCTCGTGTTTGAAAAATCACATTGTTGACCCATTTTACTGATACGAAAATTCGTTGCTGAGTTACAAATCCAGGACATCATGCTCTGTTTTCTGTCTGATTTTACTTTGTTCTACGCGGTTTGCCTAGCACCTTCTTCTGTACTTAGCAAATGTGAATTAGGAGTTGCGTTCAGCTTGAATGGTACCACGCATTCTTAATCATCAGAACCAGCAACGGATTTGTTAAAACCAGCAACTTCAGCACTCAGGTTTACGTTTTAACAATTTTATTTGATTGATTAAGACGTCGTTTTACGTCACATCGAATCACAGTTAAATCTTCTGAGCGTGTCCAGTTATGGGGATGTTTGCCAGCTGGTTCAGCTACCAGTCCCAGTCACTATAGGAATTCACATCCTTCCCAAAAGTGTAGGAAGCTGTTGGCATCTGTTTGCCGGGGTCCTTCATTGGCTCAGCCAATGAGAAGGCAGCTGGTAAGGCCCGCATCTCTGCTGCACAGGACAGCGGAACTACAAACAAACAATGCGTTTACCATGAAGTAATAGATTTAATCCACTCTCCTCCGCAGAGGTTCCCTAGGGGAGAGGGAAGTGAATAGGTCACTTTCGACATATTAAAATTCAGCTTGATAGTGAGGCCTAGAGGACACAACAAAAGAAATGAACAAACATGTCATTCAATTCCCTTTGTTTGTGTCCTCAGGTCTCACTGCAAAGCTGAATTTTAATATACCGAAAGAGGTCTATTGGGGGATTTCCCGGCCCTTCCCGACGTTCCCCGCACGCGTCCGTTATTCCATCTCCCCAGCCTCCGGACTACCAGCTTCAAGGCAGCACGAAAGAGGCCGCTGCGGAGGAGAGAGGATTTAATCCAAGTAGAAATTTTAGTTCCCACACACAGATATAGATCAAGAGCTGGATCAAATTACAGTAATAACAACTAAACCAAACTAGCTATAAGCCAAATGGCTTCGTCGCGCAGAACGAACATCAGCATGATTAAAATGAATTTTCAATTACGACACAGCTATCAGGAAATAATCTATAAAAGCGAAAGCCTGGCTGAGGAAATAACTCTTCTTGCCAAGATGCATGCTATTTCTGATTTTGGAAATATATGTTGCGATAAATCTTCTTGGAAGGACCGGAAGAGATTCCGTTTACTTAAGTGTCCTATAAAAAAAAAACCCAAACTGACTGAGCCGAAAGGCGAAAATTCAAACAGAGGCATTCCTAAAAGATTAGATAAGATAAGTTCATCAGCGAGTTTCAAACTCACACCAGCTGCAAACACAATGTAGTTTCAATTCACGGAATTTGCTTGTTCAGGCCGAGGCCGGAAAAGTATCGGACGTCCTTCTCCTGAGATAAATATTAAGAAAAATGGTCGTCCCGGAAATCTCTCTAAAATAGTGCATTTAGTTTTGCGTGTTAAGTTTTGTTTAGGTTTTTTCTTTCGAATTAAGACACAGTTGTGAGATTTTCCTATACCTGAAGGTTTTTCCTTCGGCCCTTCGCGTTTCTCAGGAACAGCTTTGATAGCTTCCATCTACGAAACAAATCGCGTTTGTTAGATAGATCGACCAGATGAATCAAGAATGCTGTATTAACCCAGTGTTTTACTCGTAAGCTGATAGAAGCCTCACAAAGTAAGAGATAGAAACTCACTCACCTCGCTTTTACTTGATTTTTCCTTCGGAGACAGCGTAGTGCAAACAATTCTTGTCTACCGTTGTTTCTCGCCAGATTAACACACCCACACGGCTCCAGTAGGTGTTATATCATTAGCTCGTGTGAATCTGATTGGTCAGTTTTTTGCCTCGTGACAGGAGCTTGTAATACGTATGATGGTATTTATTTGTTTTTTTCTTGGGACTTTTACCCGGATGTGGTTTCTTCAAGTATCAGATAAGAATGCGCCTGCGCGTTGCAGTGTTGACAATTTTCTGTAACTGCTGAAACGCATCATCGTTCTTTTTTTAGATCGACCACGTGGTCGTTACAGGGTCGAAACAAGTTTCTTCAAAGCTGAACGCTAAGCGAAAAGAAACCCTCGGACATTCTTAGAAAAGCTTGTCATAACAGCATACGAGAGAACTAGATTAAACTGCACCTTCAAAATCATGAATTAGAAACAAAATATCTTCTCAATTTTGTCGATTTATCTTGGGTTCAATCTGATAAAGGAAGCTGACTGAATATGTCATTCAGAGCTAACGAGAAAAAGATTTGTGTGTTGTAGTTAATATCACAAGAACCTCTTGGGTATCTAAATTTCTAAGAATTACCTTGCTATTTCAGCGTTGTTTGTGTCGATCGGTTACGATGAGAAACCAAGGCTGATGAACTGGACGCTGGAGTTGTCAACAATACAGATTGTCTTTTGATAGTCAGGGAGCCGATTTGTAATGTTTCTTTTCTTTCAAGTCGTAAGATTCTAAGATCTAACTCAAATAATTCCAAACTGAACTCTCTTGGAAATGTGCCACACTTGAGTCCGGCCTGCATTCGTAGAAAACCGGAATTCATTTTTTTTTCTTTTGAGAAAAAAGGGAAGTTTTTGATTCATCATAATTGAACTCGTGACTTTTTGATTGACACTCCTATCAAGATAACCAGACGACAGTTTTCAGCTTCGAATCGACGCAGTTTTATAGCTTACGTTTAAAAGCGCAAGCTGAAACTGGACCGGGCACAGCGTAGTTGTGCACAAACGTAGTTCCGATGATCTCGATAGATTCATCTTTCTTTTACTTGTCTGCCCTGTGTATTTTAGTAGTCATCGTCTTTCTGTTTTACACAAAAGTCGGATGGAAAAGTATCATCCGCTCGCCGCTAAATGTGTTAACTGACGTTTTCTACCGCCAATAACCACCTCTAAGGATCGACCTGGTAAGTTTCGACAGTGTATATATGACGTTCAGCTCACTTTGTAGAGTTTTTTAAAAACATGCGACAGTGAATCAATACAGTACTTTTCTGTGTTTTACTTTGCCTTTATTTTTAGCGATATTCAAGAACCATCTCCAAACGTTTCCATGGTTGAGCCAGCTAGAAGCTAACTGGGAAGCGATTCGAGATGAGCTGTTGTCTTTCGTGGAAAAAGGCACAGGGATGTGTAACGTTCATACTACTGGCGGAGACGAACTTAACAAAGAAAGCAATTGGAAACTGGCGATGATTTTGGGCTATGGCAAACCCATAGACGAAGTCAAGGGCTACTTTCCCTTGACTCTGTCTATTTTAGAGAAGCTTCCCGAAGTTCAGAACGCTGCTTTCTCTCTTCTGAAAGCAGGTGGATCCATTCCCCCGCATTGTGGATCAACAGCGTCGATTCTTCGCTACCACCTGGCGCTGATTGTCCCGGATAATGGCAAGCACTCATGGCTCACAGTTGCCGGGGTCAACATACCGTGGGGAGCGGGGAAAGGCATCTTGTTCGACGATACGTTTGAGCATTCTGCTTGTAATGGAGCTGAAGAAGATCGCGTTGTGTTGATTGTGGACATTTTCAGACCAAATCTTGGACTTGTGGACGGATTAATTCAAAAACTAGAAGTGTGGAAACGTACGCAGGACTTTATTGCTGGCAGGCAGGGATAATCTGAACTTGTCTAATGTTGTTGGCCGAATTCCAGATTTTGATTTCGTATCCGTAATTTTCTCCGAATTGGAACCGTTCCCATAAGGGGCTTTTATCGAGTTATTTCTCAGTGTGTTTGCAAAATTAGATATGTAATTAACGAAATCAGTATTCTTATGATTAACCTTATTTGAACCTGTTTTTGAAATCTTTTCTGCTTGTGTTAAGGCAATGGAATGATAAAAGAAAGATTGTAAAAAGTTTTTACTCACTATAAGACCTCTTAGTTCTTGATGCTTGAAGCTATGTAGACTCCATATGCTGTTTCATATGACAATTTGATTCGTTACCGGGAAACAGATCCAGAGGAACATTATCTCCTCTTCTGACTGATTTTACTTTTTGAAGGTTGTTTCGTACCTCCTTCTGTACGTATGGAAAGTTAATTAGGGGTTGAATTCAAGTTGAGTGGTGCTAGTATTAATCATCACTATTTTATCAGAGTGAAAATATGAGATAACTTTCGTAAGTTCTGGATAAATGTCGCTATTAACCTTGAAAATTATGTCAGTTGATGTCAATATACTAATGAATGCACGTTCTTTGTGAAGCTGGATTTCACTGTTTGCCCTAATCTTCTGAGGTCTGTCTTTAAAACAATACGATAACCCGAAATCAGGCGGATTTCGAGACACCTACACTGATTACACAATGGTGGGTCGTTAGCATGGTACCTCTATCAGCCAAAAGTTAGGTCATCAAAGTTTCATAAAGACTCGGCCAAACGCACGCAGTTACATGTAACGCATCATTGTTGATCATTGCAGCATATCAGCTAGCAATGGCGTGCACAACACGCTGCACACGTTTGGATATCCAGTGGCAATGTTGTAACATGTTAGTCGGTGTCGCAGGGTGGCCAAACGTGTAAAACATGTTGGGTGCGTTGAAAAGTTGCCTGCGTATTTTTGAGTTAATCTTTCCTTCAGATCAAATAATCAGTATTCTCATCTTTAGACTTCACATCGGAAACAATATCCAAGGTTTCTTTTACAATTTGGGTTGTATGGCACTTGATTGGTTTATCCAGTTTATTTCTTGCCTTGATTAACGTTTTTCTAGTTTTCTTTTCTTCGTTTCCCCGTCAGTTAAATAAAAAAATCGATTTTTCTTAGTCGCGCTGTAGGAAACTCGACTTCAAAATACAAAAAGATGTTTTACTTCCAATAAATTTAACTTGTTTTATTGGCAAAGCCACACCAAGCCACATTGTTTTGTAATCAGCAATCAGTGCTTATCATCGAGATGGCCGTAATAAAAACTTTCTTATTATAAACAATTAACATCACACGACACGTTATTATAAATTTGTACACATCAGGCTGTTGTACTAAAATTGCATTCGTTTAAGTCAACAAAAAGTGCTCATGTGTGGTATTTTCAGAGATGTTTCGGGAAAACCCCTTCAAATTGCTTGTCTGCTAATGTTACAAAGTATTTCATTTTCAATTTTTTTCAATTATTTAGCGTATACTCTAAATATTTTAGGGGTCCCTAAAATGACTACACTGTGTTTCCAGTCAAAAAAGTGAGCTTTATTTGGCAAAAAATAGATTGTTCAGTAACTTCTGACCCCCTCCAAATGTACAAGGACAATAACACAAAATTATTTTTCATTTTACACCAACATAGTTAGTAGTTCTCTCGCTTGTGAAACACAATTTCGTTATTACTAAAATATCCTTTTAGTTGCCAACAACAACAACAACAACACCAGATTCCACACAATACACATTAGAGAAAGCCCTTCCCATTTTATGGTTGAATGAGAACTTAGTTACAGTACTACTTCAAATATCAAATATTACATTAAATAATTTTTAAAATTAGTCAGTTATTTAAAATATCTGGTGTGCTAACTTCCTTTAAAATATTTGCTATAAAATTTCTGGAAAAGTCTTGTTCTAGAAAAACCAACAAGAACTAAAATCAAGATATACACAACCATTATTGAAGCTAATGGATATCTGAATATCAGCCAGTTCCGAGCTTGTGCCCTAAACAGGGAGGGAAAAAAAGCATTTAAGTGTCTATAATCTATTTGTTTGGCTTTCTCATCAAACTCTATACATCACTCAAATAGATTTAGTCTGAGGAAAAAGTGTTTGATTTGAACAACACATGATTTCTAAAACAATTTTCATTTGCCACCACTTTGACTCAGCATTCACTTAAAAAAGGAGATGTAACAACAATGCGATTTATATAAATAAGTTACCTTGACATTCTGACTCAAATCAAGATTATGAAATGCATATTTGTAAGCTATGCTGTTCTCGGAACGTTTTCTGTTTGTAGAATACATCAAATACTCTAGAGCAGTTTTTCCCTTCAAGGCAGTAACTAAGTAACTATACCAAATGATGATGTTTCAGATTTTTTCAAAAGTTTAAAATCATTATTTTAATGACAGAAATTTCAATTGAAGAATCAAATCAAAAATTTTCAATTGGATTTGAACCAAGATATTCTCCATTGGTCAAACAGAGTCTGCACATGTGTAACTTGAAGACCTAATTATTTACATCAACAAACCTTGTTGGAGTTTTCTTCTCAGCATACACCAACACATATTTCACCCTCACAGCTTGGTTGTTTGTGACCACATAATATCTCTCTGGAACATCCCCTCCCTCGCTGTTTCTTGCTCTGGCCCTTGAACGATTTTGTCTTTCACTATTGGCTTCTGATTTAACTGTACACTTCACATCTGGATGGTCCAAGATCTCGCAGACAGCTACACAACTCATTTTATCTCCAATTACACTATTTTCCCAGCCTTGACCATAATGACTGTACATCATGCAAACAGTGAGGTCACTTGAAAGGTAGGTCCCCTCACCAAAGAATGATGTCTACATAAAATAAAGAACAGTTAATCAATCCATTGATACATCAACCAAACAAGGGAGAAAGCATCAGTCCGTCAGACAGACAGACAGACAATCAGTCAGTCATTCAGTCAGTCAGTCAGTCAGTCCGTCAGACAGACAGACAATCAGTCACTGTCAGTCAGTCAGCTGGTCAAACTCACCTTGTTTAAATGTGCATGTAATCCATTATTCAAGATAGAATGAAAGTTGTCCACTCTACTGCCATGATAAGCATACCACACATCATGAATCTGTGACAGTTCATTAAACTTTGCATTGAGAGTGTTTGTTTCACTGTACTCAACTTCAAATATGAAGTCAGGTGTGGTAGAACTGTAACTTGCTTGACCAGTCTTCTCTTCAATCTCTGAGAACTGTTGACATCAATAAAATACAAAGACACAGTTAGAAATTGTCATGGACAAGGAAAGACCTTAATGTCACAGTCACAAAAGTAATTCAGTAAATTTTCTTTAAGGTTATCTCACTTTGGGAGATTGGGTGGCCCAATCAAGTTTTCTGGGTTTGAGTCCTGGCAAGAGTCACTATGTTGCGTTCTTGAGCAAGAAAGTTTTCCCTCGTAGTACATCTCTTTACCTAGAAATGTGTACCAGCACCCTGTTAGGGTAACCTGACAGGGTGCTAACCTGCTAACCCAAAATGAAGAAATAATAAAGTCATAAATTAAATGGTACCTTGGATTTGTCAACAGATTTCATCGCAAATGTTCTGTCCAATGCCCAATCCAATATGTCCCAGGCTTCTTGAGAAAGAATTTGTTTACCTTTTAATATTTTGTCAAAAGAAGGAACTGCACTGCAAACTTGAGCCTAAAGGAACAGAAAAATTAGTGAATAATAATTTGCCTTGCAAGTGGAAACTGTCATTGAAATAATTATTCTAAAATTGGGATACTAAAGTGGAATCTTGTGGCACAAATTTGCATTTATTCTTTCAAATGTTCTGAAAAACTGTTGTGTCGTGGGTCAATTTTGTGACTTTGAGATGTTATCAATGTGATGGCATAGAATATATTTTGCATAGGAATGTATCATAGTGACCACTGCTCTTTCTGCTCTACTGAGTCTAAGCCAAACTGAGATTTTATATTTGTAGTGACCACTGCTCTTTCTGCTCTACTGAGTCTCAGCCAAACTGAGCTTTTATATTTGTTTAGTCAGGGCAATCCATGAGTGCAAAGACGGATCAGTTTATTGAGCCACTGTTGTCATATCCTGAGTTTCTTAAATGAAGATGTTACTCTTGTATACCTGGTATTTCTTACATGATGTTGTTTACCACCTGATAAAAAAGGGAACTTTACACAAGTATATGTGGCATTATTTTCTCAGAATGTATTAAACAGTTTGTGGTTATGAAGTGTTCTGTTGTATATTGACAGTCTCAACAACTGTATATGGGATTATGGGCTTAAATCTATGGAGAACAGTTGTACTTGTTGATATGAGCAAATGCAGTCTAACAAAGTTTATACAATAATTTAGCTCAAATCCTGGATGACATGGTGAAATAGGGATTGGCTGGGTCAAGTCTGCTTGTCATGTGCAATCATTAAGCTTGTTAAACCATTGATGACACTGTCATGTACTGTAATTTATGTGGCAGGCTGAAAGAACTTCAAACATACTTTACTAATTTCTCAGGTATTCTAGTAGCATAGAACAGAGATGATCTTCTCACACTGACACAGAGATGACCTGCTTTCAGTGGTGGAGGTTGACAAATGACTGAACATGCTAAGTGAGAATCAGGCTTTACATGTAGTTTGTCACTGGAAAGCCTTTGGTCATGGTTCATCCATATGTAAGTGGGAGGTGCAGTGGCCTCATGGTTAGTGCGCTCGTCTCCAGATCGAGTGGTCCAGTTTCAAGCCCTGGCTGGGAACATTGTACTCTTGGGTAAGACGCTTTACTCTCACAGTGCCTCTCCCCATCCAGGTGTCTAAATGGGTACCAGCAAACTTAATGCTGGGGGTAGCCATGCGATGGACTAGCATCCTATCCAGGGGGGAGTAGAAATACTCCTAGTCACTTCATGCTGCAGAAACTGGGATAAGCTCCAGCCTGATGGGCCACTTGGCCCAGATGCAGACTTTACCTTTAACTTTTTCATCCATATGTAATAACCTTAAAGATTTTCATTTACAAGCTTACCAATCATTGGCTACTTATTCAGACAAAGTTTAGAATAACATGTTTCAGTCAATCACCACACCTGTTACAATATCGATCTCTTAATACTGCACACATGAACTGTACACCAGTTTGCAGAATATACTGTGCAGCTCTGTTAGACCTCTCTGTGTAGCATTTCTTCTCATGTGAAGAAATAAGTGGATGATACTCTGGTAAAACGTTGTTTTGTTTTACTCTTGAATTTCTTGAGTCACTTGGCATGTACTAGAGATTCTGCACGCCAACAGAGTAAAGAACACAAATTTTCATCTCTGCCAGACGGGCTTGAACATGATAAATTGCACTGTAAATTTACATATGTACACAAGATACGTGGCTGTACATGGTGTACATTCCCAAATGTCATGGTTACAGAGCCTCAAACCATGTCTAACTAAGAATTCGTTTCCCTAGGTCTGTAGCACTAGCAAGATAATAGTACAGTCCTGCATTTTTCTCGCTAGGTTGTGTATATATATATGCCTCACGAAGTATCCGCTTGAATGAAGGCAGTGTGCCAGGCAGTGTACTGCTGTGTTCATGGTGAAAGCAAGGCCAATGTGAACAATCTGGCTTCCCTTAAATTAACACTCACCAGTCTTTGAAAATTCTTGTTACCACCATCCTCTACATATGCAGAAGGAAAAGGCCTCAATATACTATCATGTCTGTAGCTTTCCAACGCTGACATAAACAAGCTCCACTGCATATCAGCAGATGATAAGTCAGATTCAAGTCTTTGTAACACACGATCCTTAGCTCCTTCACAATCCGTCATTTTACAGCACGTTAAGTATTTATAGTGCTCTCTCCTTCTCAAATGATTGCCTTGAAATTCTGGTTACTAAGGTAATATTTGCAAAATTGTTTGGAATCATTCAGGGCCACGTAATCGTCCGCCATCTTGAAATTTAAGGCGCGAAATGGGTTTTGGGGATTCAATACCAGGCTCTCCCTTTTAACGGAGTGGCCAATCAGAAAGCAGCGCGCCAATGTTGAAAAAGATAATTTTTTTTAGAAACATATGAGTGCAGTAAGTCGCCATTTCGACTTCACGACAGTTGTTACGAGTTGCAGAAATGTCCGTAAAGCAGATTTATTACTCGGAGAAATACTACGACGACATCTTTGAGTACAGGTAATTCTTTTACTAACTTAATTACTTATTTCTTATGCAATAAAAACAAGTAAGCTTAACTAAAATTCTTCGGCTTGGGAAAATGACCTCGGCGCCCTCGCAAGTCATGTCGACGTTTGCAATTTATTCCTGTTTCATTTGAAGTTGTCCCTACTTTGTGTACCTTAACAATGTCGTAGTATAGCATGAACTGATTTTTTCGAATTTTTGGTAATTCTGTGGGCTCTCGTGCGGTCATAACATTTTCAAACACTCAAAAGGTTATCAAATGGCTTGGAAATAGTTTTATAAAATAGCCACATTAAACACAGTTCAAGTTTCGAACTGCTCTGATCTATATATTCGACTTTCTAGCAGACATTTGAGTCTCTCGATAAGCTCATATTTTCGGCCTTTGTAGACATGTCTTGTTACCCAAAGAAATAGCCAAGCTTGTCCCTAAAAGACATCTTATGTCTGAAACTGAATGGCGAAGTCTTGGTGTTCAACAGTCACAAGGGTGGGAACATTACATGAAGCATGACCCAGGTATGTATACACGCTTGACAAGGAAGTTCATTGCTTACAAAATAAGTTTAGTTTGAGTTTTAAACTTTCCACTTAAATTACTCAAGGTATTCAAAGTAGAAACTTGTGCTGTGAATGGATGTGTATGAAACACATGCCATTATTTTGTACATGACGCAAATTCTAAAATCTCATAAGCTTACTGCCAGGTCCACTTAACTTGTCCACTTAAACTTGTGTTGTAAATGGATCTGTATAAAACACATGCCATTATTTTGCCGTTATTAAAATCTCATAAGCTTACTGCCAGGTCCACTTAAACTGCACACTACAAAATTAGTATCCAAGCTCTTTATGCCTAAACTTCAGAATGCTTGGCCACTTATTTGCATATCACTGAAGCACAAAAGTGTCAATTTTGGTATGCTTCGTTCAACAAAAGGCTTTGAGCGGTCTTTTGAAACATTTAAAAGAGGTGGTCCAAAGTAGCTCTGCATTCTGTAGTTGCTCCTGCCAGGTCCCAGTTGGCTTGATAGGTTGATTGGAAGAGAACTGATATTGCAGAGATCATGGGTGTAAAACCCATTCAGGCCTGAACTGTTTTCAGACTTCATTTTTGCCACTGCAACAATCTTTCATATCCTCGAATCATCACAATGGACCATTTTTGTATTCTCGGTATTGGACTGGAACTAGCTTGCAATGGAGGCTCATGCGGGGGAATATCATTAAAAAGAGATTAATGTCATTTACATTTGAAAAGACTCCCTGCATTAGCCTCAGTTATAAGCTAGTTCCAGTGCAATATTGAGAATATGAAAACGGTCTATTTAAATATATGATTTATCATATTTTTACTTTCATATTTTCATGATCTATTTCATGATCTATTTTTCATATTACAAACTTGCAATTTTGTGATAGCTCAGTTGTTAGAGTGTATTGGTATAGAGAGGTCACAGGATAGAATCCCAGTTGTATACATAAATGAAAAGATTTCTCACATTAAAAAACCCTCGACACTACACTATTACACTTGACACCATATAGGTAAGATAATTTAATTTAAGGGCAGTAAAACATTCCTTCTGCTAATCAAGTAACAATGTTCAGTCACACATTAACTACTTGCTGTTACTAATAACTACAGATGCAAAGAGAATAAAAAATATAAAAGAAAAGAAAAATAATAAAAATGATTCTAAAGTTATTGATCAGCAATGATAATTTTATGTTATCAT